>NC_056748.1:832240562-832270562 GCF_019279795.1 Protopterus annectens | reverse complement strand
GTGATGTAACCGAAGATACACCTGGTGATGTCACTAGGCTGTAAATGATTTGCAGATCACACCTCCAATATCAATTTGGCTGGCATTTATTTGCAACACAACTGGCTTATATACACACACAGCAGTATGCCAGAATCAGTACATCTGTAACTAGCTTTTTTAGTATTTCAAAATACATTTGTTTATGGACTCCTAGTTAGGTTATATACTGCTTTAAAGGCTTTTTAAACGTTATCTCAGGCATTTAGGTACAAGCTTTGCAAGATGCTGCTTTAAAAACCTCTGTAATACGCACTTCTCTTCTTGCTTTGGAACTTCAATTACTTTTTTTCTGTATCAGGCTTCAGTATCTCTTAAATCAGAGCACATTTACGTATTTCAGGTTCATCATCCTTATTTTACATTTGCTCTTATTTAACTTGAAATTATAGTGTCTTTTTTTAAACACCTTTATTGAATCACTTAGGACCCAGGCAAATTTGCATTTATATAAAAGCAATCAAACTGCATTAACAAGTTCACATTTACAATTATACTTCACATACATTGCTATACATCATATAACCTAAGCAACATTGCATAAATTATTCATTTACTGCCCTTTCTTTTTCTTTTTAAAAAAGAAATATCTTTATTAAGCCCTCACTTACGACATAGGCAAACATATATAAATGAAAATAAACCAAGCAAACACCTTACATCACACATATAATCTACTCAATCATTTTCAGTCAAAAATTACATAGCTCATTTAAGTCCTGCCTTATTTTAAACCTCATTCCTCCCCTGTATGCATTGTTCCCATAATTCCCATTTTTCATATATAGTTTGGTCCTACCCATTTCAAAAGATCTCAATTCCAGTCGTTTTATCTCCGTTACTATATTCACTACTTCTAGTATAATTGATTTAGATTTTGATTTCCATTTTCTAGTAATCACTTTTTGGCAGCCACCATAATTAGACACAGGAAGGCCTTACCATATCTAGGCAATTCCAATTCTGTATCAGAGCTCAGAAAAATCATCTCCCTCCTCACACCAATCTCCCCACCCAGCATTTCCACAGTGCATCCCACAGGAAATCAATAAAGTCTGCCAACTCACCTCCCTCCTAGAAAATATGTTCCCAATTACCTCTTTCTTCCTTGTCACGCCTCCAACATTTGCTCTCTACCTGAAGAAAAATTCTACTTGGGGTATAAAAATATCTGTGTAAACATTTCCAAGCAAAAATCCTAAATCTTCTAGATTTTGTTGCATATTTGGGAGACATACACATATCCTCTCACTGTTTCTTTGTGAAGCGCTTATCCTGTCTCTCTTCCTAATCCTTTCTAACCTTCTCTGACTGATTCTTATAGTTGTCCAGCAATATTTTATATGTTCTACTAATTATTTCTTTTTTAATGGCAGCTTCTATTCCAGATTCTACTAAAAATTCTACCAGTGCTGGTCTTTCGTTTAGGACCCCCTATTTCTTTCTCTTTGTCTATACTCTGATATCAATCCTTGATAAAGAAGACAATCTCTAACCTACCATCCAAATAAATTCTTGGCATCTTCCAATTTTATCACATTTCCCTCACTAGCTATTTGCTCCCAATACCTTGGTTCATTTGCCAGTTTTCCACAATAAATTCCAGACCCCTCTTGCCTATTGTCTGTATCCCTAACTGCAGTCATCCCTGTCGGCAGAACCTCCTTTCTCCATTCCCATGTTGGCTTAGTTCTTAGAATACTTTCTGCTACTTTATGAATATAATATTCTATATGATTATTGTTATTCTCCTTTTAAGGCCTGCATCCAAAGTCCAGTCTCTCCTTGTTTCAAGAGCTTCCCCCTGTTTCATCATCATCCCTTTCCACTTTGAATTTTAGTTTTCTGCCTGTGTTTGAGCCTTAACTGTGCAGCTCTGAAATACTCCTTCAAATTGGGTAATCCCAATCTGCCTTGTTCTACTGGAAGAATCAGCCTACCCCACTTGATTCCTGTCACCTTCCCCTCCCAGATAAAGTCCTTCAGCTCTTTATTAACTGCTATCCACACCTTCTCCTCTGGTTGCTAAAAATATGCCTGAGGTGTGTATAAGACTAATGGGACTAAAAATGTTTTAACTGCTTGCATCTTGCTATCCATATCCATATAACAAAGCTTCCATTTTCTCAGTTTTTCTATTATTTTTTGTTTAGTCTTTTCCCACATATCCTTAGCTGCCACACCAGAATCATTTTTTAATCCATACTACTAAATACTTCATTTTATCATGTCCCTAGAAATATGGCTATCACTGAACCAATATCTATGTGGGTAAATAATTTACTGCTATTGCCTTTGTTTTACCTTCATTAATTTTCTATGCTGAAAAAAACATGAAACTCTGTCAAAATGTTCCATAACAATGTAATGCCTCTTTATGGTTTTGCCAGGTATAAAATAATACCTACTAATATGGCCAGCTTTTCATGACTACCATACCAATTATATCCTTGAATTTTTGAGTCCCTTATTTTCTTTGCCAGTAGTTCTAAATGTTATGCAAATAAAGGAGAAAGGACACCCCTGCCTAACACCTCTGCTCAAACAGAAATTATTAGAGAGTACCCCTCACACTTTAATTTTCACCTCCAATCCCTCATATATTCTCCTAATCAACCTTATACTTTTTTCAGGAAATGCAAATGCTTCCATTGCCCTGCTCATAAAGCCCGGCTTACTCTGTCAAATACTTTCTCTGCATCAAGACCCACCAACAGTGGTATTTTCTTACATTCTGCTTCCCTCTGGATCATCAGTGCTCAGTTAATGTTGTCAAATGTTTGTCTTCCCTCCACAAAACCACACTGATCCACATCTATCAATTTTGGCATTACTTTTGCCATTTTTTTTTAACTATTATAGACATGAACACTCTATAATCACAATTTAGTATTGAAATGGGCCTGTATGAGCTGGATCTGATAGATTTTTACCCTCTTGTATTACAGCTACCACTGCTTTCTTCCAGAATGCTGGTACTTCTCCTACTCTTAAAATGCTGTTAAATAAAACCTTCCAGCTCTATCATTTTTTCCTTTCTAGCTTCAAAACTTCCACAGGAATACCATCTATTTCTGTTGACTTTCCTGTAGATTGGTTATACATCACACTTTTTATCTCATCTCCGAAGGGCGAAGCCCGAGGGACCAAACAAAGACAACCGTGGGTTAATCCAGCATTACCCACACCCAGAAGTGGGTTATTGCTATTATACCATGGTGTTAGTTTGTTTTGTATTATGTTTGTATTGTTGTTATTTATGTTTTTGTTTGCTTTTTTGTATTCTTCCACTTTTGTGAGATAAAATAGTCCACACTTTCAGTTTGTGTTTATTGTTTATTTCTGTTTTAATTTAAATACATGTTATTTTTAGTTTTTCAGGAAATGTTAGGAAAGGGCTAGGTGGTGCTTGGTATAATATAGTTTAAGCAGTGTAGAAGTTTATAACGTGTAGTTATGTTTTAGTAGTTATAGGTATGTTGAAATGTGGTGTAGTTTTAATTTGTATTAATTTTTTTAAAATATGTACTTTTACTATTTGGTCACTAGATGGTGGTGTTGTATGCGCTTTTATTAGATGTATGCTGATGTGGACGTTCGGTATGGTGTGTGTTTTTGACTTTGCGAGGGATGTGTGGTGTGTTTTTAGTATGTACATTTTTGGAGTTGTCTGTGTATAGGTATTGTAGGGAATATAGGTAAGTGAATGGTTTTATGAGAATGCTTGGTTTTATTGTGTGGTTATGTAGTGTGTGTGTGATGTATTTGCGACTGCATGACTTTTACTTTTTTAGTGTTCGAGGTGAGGGAATGAGGAGTGTAGTATGGAAATTGGTTAGTTTTCTGTGTTTTCGTTAAATTGTTGTGTGTTTTGGGTATTAGATTTACTTTACTTTACTGTTTATTTGCTGTCGCCGCATGATATTTAGCGACCGGACTTTTTGCGTTGTTTCTTGTAGGATTTACTATGTGCACGCTGGTTGGATTAGCCAATCAGCATGCACGTTTGTCGGGTTTGCGATGTTCGCATGGTATAATTCTTCTATAAACATTTGCATTTGTATCTTTTCTTGATTTCCATCTTTTTCTGCTTCATACAGACTTTCATAGAATTTCTGAAATACTTCTAATACCTCTACAGGATCTCTTGTTTCACTTCCTTGTTATAGACTCCCTAAGCTTGGCAACAGCCATTTTTCTTTCTGTTGCCTGAGTCGTTGTGCCAACATTTTTTATGCTCTAATGTTACCATAAAAAAGCAGCTGCTTAACAACAATCTTTTTAAACTTGTGTATAGTATCTAAGTAATCCCTTACTTTCTGCTTAGCATTCTGCAGTCGATCCTCTTCTTGTTCTATGAGATTCCCCCTATTCTGCAATACTTTAACATTTATCAGTCCCACTAAATAATTCTTGTTACTTCTTAACCATAGCTCCCTTTCTTTTATTTCCACCCTATTTTTAAACTCCACCTTAATTTTATCCCACTCCCCAGCTATATTTTCAGAAGCAATTTCTATCCTCTCTGATAGCCCCTGAATAATCTCCACTAACCATTACTTAAATTCCTCTCTTTTTAGCAGACAGGTGGAGAGTGCCAGTGTCTCATTTTTATTTCATTACCCTGTGTTTTTACTTTGGTTATTATTGGTGCATGATCTGATATATTTATTGGGTGCGTATCAAGACCTTCAATTAAATGCGCATGTTCCTGTGAAATGTAAATTCTGTCTAGCCTAGCCCAGTTTTTATATCTTGGGAAATATGTAAACTCACATCTTCCATGCCAAATAATTTCATACATTTCTTCAAAATTTACCCCCCGTTACACTTTCACTTCTGCCCCCCAGGACACATCTTCACTGCTGCAAATCAAATTCCAGTTCCCACCTATAAGTAATATTCCTTGCTGAAAACTGATTACTTCTCCCAAAAATTTCTTAAGCTCCATTATAATAGCTTTAGGTGGAATATAAATACATGCCAGTGTAATCCTCCTCCCTTGCCAGTAGCCCCTTAGCACTACAAATCTGTCATTATTACATTTTTTATCCTCTTCTATCACTGTTGGAGCTCCTCTTCCAATTAATATAAACACTCCTCTTTTCCTTTGTCCCAGACATCCTGCTGAATAACCATCCTGAAAACCTGTTTTTATCAAATTCACATGTTCAGTTCTTTCCAAGTGTCTCCTGTAACATAGCTATTTGCACTCTGCATTTTTAATATAGTTCACTACTTTTTCATTTTGGCTTTTACCTGTTAGGTCATTGACATTCTTGAGGGATTATTTATTCCCACTTTTTATGTATAACAGCTTAGTCAGAAAAGACTTCTTGAAATTTATTGTGAATCCCAGGCTTTGCAGAAAGGAAATGGAAAAGTGAAGGTTCTGCAACAGGATCAATGGAGAGGATGCCTGAAAAAGAAGGTCGTCCAAGTAAGGAAATACAAGAAAAAGAAAAATAATCTAGTTCCACACAGCAGGGAAAATCAATATGTCCTTTATTGTAGTAAGGTAAGCGCTTTCTTGGAATAACATCCGCTTCATCAGACCAACAAAGATAGAATAACAGTTACATTTTTAAACACTAAAACATCCAATCAAAAATCAGATAAAATGTGCATCATAGCTAAAAGCCATGTGATAAAATACATCTGTAGAATATATAGATCTTTAAAAAATTGAATAGAAACAGACTAAATTAACAATATGTACTTAAAAATTGTAACGAATACAATAGTAAAAAATAATAAAAGATGGACTATTGAAATATATATGATAAAATATTAAAAGCGAAATCAATGCTTTAATGGCCATGCTTTAAGGAAGGGTTTCAGGGAAACTCTGTTGTTTAAACCAGGAGGTTTATCAGCTTGAAAGCGCAAAATCCATTTCTGTTCACTAGAGTCTGTTCTATTATTTATGCCACCTCCTCTCTTGGTACTATGCAGAATCTCTAGTACCATAAAGCTAAATTTATGTTCTTTATCCTCTTTAGCTACATGTAGTGATAGTGCGCTGGTTTCTTTAACATTCCTGATATCCCTAAGGTGTTCACGTATTCTATCCTTAAACACCCTGTTTGTTTTCCCTATGTAAAATGAGAAGCAGGTAGTACAATAGCAAAAATAGACAATATTATTTGTTCGACAATCTGCATAAAAAGCAGTATCTATCTTAAAATCCAAAGTGGGATGTGTGAAATGATTACCAATGTGTATATGTGTACAGGCCATACAATTCCTACACATATATGTACCAAGTCTATCAGATATTATAGCTGATTTAGTATTAAAGGATCGATAATAGAGCTGACTCTTAACTGATCTATTATTTCTAAAAGCAAAATCTGATTGTGTGCCAATGACCCCATTCAACTCATGTACAGTAGACAGAATATCCCAGTTCTTTTTAATAATATCACATGCTACATGCACATTACTGGCAAAAGTCAATGGCATCCTTAGTTTATTTTTAGAGGTATCAGTGGAGGCGTCACTTGAGAAAGCGTTGTCCGTATTATCCCTGTTAATACTAGTGGGGAGGGGGGGGGTATGGCTGGCACTTACCTGACCTATGCCGCCATCCTTCTGCTATTTGAGAATAAATAAGTTTATTGCTATAGCCTCTTTCTAAAAATTCTTGTTTAATTGTTTGTAATACAACAATGAGACTATCATCATCATTAAAAAGTCTCATAGTTCGAAATATCTGTCCTTTCAACACATTAAATTTCGTATGATTTGAATGCATACTGCCATAGTGTAGAACATTATTCTTTCTAACAGTTTTCTTATACAAAGTAGTATTCTCTGTTTTTTGCATCTGATTCCTTATTTGGTTTAAGGACTGTTTTCGTCAAGTAAGGAAATGCTTGGATCCCCTGAATCCTGCAAAAAGCAATCACAGCAGTGAGGCATTTGGTGAATTGTGGCAGTAGAAAGGCCAAAGGGCAAAGCACAAAACTGAAAATGCCAGGAAGCAACAGAGAAAAGTAAAAACTTCCTGAAAAGGGGATGGATCGGGATATGGAGATAAGCATCCTTGAGATCCAAAGACACCACATAAGCCTGAGAGAGCAGAAAAGGAAAGGTCTGAAGAGATAACACTCAAAAGGAGGGCACTTTTGGAAAAGTGTTTAGATGAGCGATGTATAGAATTGGTCTCAAAGTACCTCTTTTCTGGGTACTAGAAACATCCTGGAGTAAAACCACCTCCCCCCTTGGGACACATGTACCTCTTGAATAGTACTCCGAGTCAAAAGGTCCTGAAGCACTTCTGGAAAGGAGGAGAGTTGTTCCTGAGGGGGCTAAGAAATACCCATAAAAGGGGAAAGGGATTTCCAAACCATGAAATACCTCTGGCGAATAATGGACAGGACCGAGGAATCCTGATCAATCTGTAGCCAAACAGGAAGAAAGAGGGAAAGGTGACCAGAACAAGGAAAGTGGCTGAGAAGAACAGGACAGTCAGACAGCACCTGGGTTATATGGAAAAGGAGACTTCTGAGGCACACAAGTCTGAGGGACAGTCAGACAACACCTGGGTTATATGGAAAAGGAGACTTCTGAGGCACACAAGTCTGAGTAGCCTTAGCAGGAGGAGCTCACTTGCCACCCTTCATACCCTTAGGAGGAGGGTGAGATTGCCCGTGGACAAAGGATTGCTTACTGAGGCAATTTCTCTGAAATTTAGGCACAGGAGAAACATCATGTTTAAATTCCTGTAAAGCCTTGTCCTTATCATGAAGGGACTTAAGCATAGTACCAGCAGCAGCTTCACCAAACAAATGTTTATTATCAAGAAGGACATCCATCAACTTAGCCTTAATATCATTAGGCAAAGGTTGAAGCCAAAGCCAAGAATATTCCACATCACTGACCCAAAAGCAGCAGCCCTAGAAGAAGCATCTGCTTTATCACAACTACACATGATGGAATGGTGAGCCACCTGAGAGGAAGTCCCTAACAGAAAATGGGTAGAAGATTTACCCTCAGAGTCTGAAGATCAGAAATAACCTGACAGGCCTGAGATAGGAGAGCCAACAAATACCTGTATATATGGGTTTGATAATTAACAGCCCTAAAAGCCAAGGTAGCAGTGGTATAAATCTTCTTGCTCAGCCCTTCTATGGTCCTGTTATTTTTATCCGAGGGCAGTAACTTGGGAGAAGAAAGTAATTGAGAGGGCTTGTCAGAAGCCACAGACACCACAGTGGGGTCAGTAGAAGGACAATTATACAAAAATTTACAGTCCTCAAGCACTCTATAGAACCTATCAGATTTTTTGGAAGCAGGGGACTGGGAGCCTGGAGCCTTAGAAGCATTAGAAAATGCATCCAACAAGGCAGCCAAAACAGGAGGCATAGCAGAAGGTTTAGGAGACTCCATCTACAACAACTCATACTATATTTTATTAACCTCAGAAACTTGAGCACAATCCCACTTAAAGAGCTCCACTATCCTGGACATAGTGTCCCCAAAAGAAATCTCTTCAAAGGGCATATCAGGACTGGTAGATTCCATTTCCTCAGATCCATAGTCCAAAGGAGAGGAAATCTGAGAAGAGTAAGCAAAGGATTCCTCATCCAAATGCAGCTTCTCCTCAGAAGAATCCTGTTGCCTGGGTCTTTTAAGAGGGGTAGAAGATCAAGAGAGACTAGAAAAGAAATTCCCTGAGATGGTTTCATTGCCATCAAAGCACTAAATAACCCTGACTGAAAGCCTGCCATTCGCTCAGTGGATCATTAGGAGCAGGGCTAATATGTTTTGAAAGCCTGCCATTCACTCAGTGGATCCTTAGGAGCAGGGGTAATATGCTTAGCCTTTTGCTTTTTCTTCAGTGGGACAGCCACCTTATAAAATGTAGAAGGGTCTGACGCAGGACGGCATTCAATAATAGAGTAGTAGGGACTTCTTCTCTGACTAATACCTGTGGAACATCCCTAGGCCCCTTGGAAATAATCATTCATGGTTCCCCCAAAAGTCTGAAATGGACATCTGCAATACCCCCTTGGACATGATTAAAGTTTGATCCCAAAAGGCCTCCAAACTGGTCGTGGTAGAGGAATCCAGTGATAATGCTGGGTGAATCTCTGGGCATTCACTCACCTTGTGAGAGACAGCCGGCAGACGCTGAACAGCAGAAGATTCTGACCTAGGTTAATTGGCCTTCTTCACTAACAGCTGTCCCTAGGAGCAGGAAGTTCCTCCATCGGATCTTTTGCAAAAAGCTCAAGATGCTGATTCTCAAGATAAAGTGCCAAGGAAGGGTGTCTACTATGCACAGTTGTAGGTACAAAAGCCTGACAGATGGAAAGTACAGTTTTGTACCTACTATAAATGTAGATGTTCGAGTGTTCACAGTGCTGCAGTCATTACACTTGGGTTATCCTGCCATCAGGCAGTCCCGCAGTCGGCCAGAGTTCCAAAGTCTTGGTCCGGCGTCGGTTGCTGTCGCTTCTTCCCTGACGTCAGTGCACCAGGGTATATAAGATGCATCCAACGACATTTTCTTCAGTTTTTCTTGCCCCAGATGTCAGGTGCCCCCAAGTAGGTAGGCAAAACATACTGCTAATAAAACATATATAAAAAATAAAAACAATACCTTCAGTTACAAGCAAATACACCACAAAGGTTGTATAGGATAGAAAGGTATAGATAAGTCCAGCTAGGATAGAGGGGATGGAGGGAGAGTAACCTGCGCTGCAGCAGTGTGAACATTCGAACATCTACATTTATGGTAGGTACAAAACTGTACTATGTTCATCATGTTACACTGCTGCAGTCATTACACTTGGGCAGAATCCCAAAGCTAAAATTGGGTGGCTGGTCTATAAAGAGTTAGGATTGGCTATGAGGCCCTGCAGAACTGCAGTGGCAAATCCTGCTTTCGATTTAGAGTAAAGAGGCAAGTGGTAATGCTTGGTAAAGGTGTGCACTGAACTCCAAGTTGCAGCCTCCAAAATTTCCTTGGTTGGTACTCCTCTGAGAAAGGCTGTTGAAGTGGCTGTTGCTCTGGTAGAATGTGGCCTAATGTTATTAGGGACTAATTTTCCATGCTGTGTGTAGCAGTAACGAATACAGTATCCTATGCATTTGGAAATAGTCTGCTTTGAGATAGCCTTGCCCTGTGATCCTGCAGCATATGCTACAAACAGTTGCTCAGTTTTCCTGAAAGCTTTTGTTTTGTCCAAGTAGAAGTGTAGCTGCCTGTGTATGTCCAAAGAGTGCAGAAGTTTCTCCCCTTTATTCTGGGGTTTGGATAAAAAGTTGGCAAATGGATGGTTTCGTTAAGAGCCACACTAGATACCAACTTTGGCATAAAGGTACGATTTGTCCTTAAAGAAACCCTGTCCTGATGAATTATTATAAAAGGTTCTACTGCCATTAATGCCTGTAGCTCTGAGACTCTTCGTGCTGAAGTTACTGCCAGGAGCAGAGCTGTTTTCCATGATAAAAATTTTAGATCGGCTGTATTGGCTGGCTCAAAAGGTGGCAAGGTCAGTTTTTCCAAAACAAAATTGAGGTCCCAAGTTGGTGTTGGTGCTCTCCGGGGCGGTCTTATGTTTTTAGTCCCTCTGAGGTACTGCTTTAACAAGGGATGAGAGAATAAGGGAGGATCCGTGTTGTAATGAGCTGAAATGGCAGAGGCATGGATCTTAATTGATGAGAAGGATAGGCCTTTGTCCAGCATCTCAGTTAAGTATTGTAAAATCTGAGGAATGTTTGGGACAAGAGGGTCAAGGCTTTGAGCCTGGTTCCAGGCACAGAATCTCTTCCATTTTTCTGAGTAAGATTTCCTGGTGCTAGGCCTCCTGGCCTCCAAAATGACACCCATAAGAGCTTTAGAGAGAGGTGTTGCCTGTTTGACTAATGAATCTGCCATGCAGCCAGGTTTAGGGTTTTGAGCTGACCGTGCAGGATCTGATTGTTTTGTTGAGTCAGAAGGTGTGAAATTTGAGGCAAAATCCATGGTGGGCCTTGAGCTAAGTTCTTTAAGATTGGGTACCAGTGCTGGCGTGGCCAGTCTGGAGCAA
Source organism: Protopterus annectens (assembly GCF_019279795.1). Taxonomy (NCBI): domain Eukaryota; kingdom Metazoa; phylum Chordata; order Ceratodontiformes; family Protopteridae; genus Protopterus; species Protopterus annectens. Next base: position 832,259,481 of record NC_056748.1, on the reverse strand, counting down.
TCAGAATCATCTATGTTTTTTCTTGTCTGGCTTTTAGGAGTACCTTTGAAAGGAGAGGCAGTGGTGGGAAGGCATAAACTTTTAGGCATTTCCAGCTGAACGAAAGAGCATCCACTTTCCATGCTTGTGTGTGGTAAGTCCTTGTGCAGAATTTTTGTAGTTGGCAATTCAGTGGGAAGGCAAAAAGATCTATGTCTGGGCACCCTCATTTTTGTGTTACCATGCTGAAGATTTATGGATTCAATTTCCATTCGTGAGGGTCCATGATATTTCTGCTTAGATCATTTGCCAAAGTATTTTTCTTTCCTGGCAGGAATTGTGCTTGCAGATGAACTTGATAAGTTAGAGCTGTGTTCCACAAGGTCATGGCTTGCCTGCATAGGGGGTAAGAATGACTGCCCCCTTGCTTGTTTATGTACCACATTACTGTGGTGTTGTCTGTCTTTAATAATAATTGTCCTGGATGCAGAAGGTCCTTGAAAGCTGTTAAGACATTTTGAACAGCCAACATCTCTTTTTGATTGATGTGAAGATGCATTTGGTCTGTGGTCCACTTGCCCTGAATACATTTTCCTGCCATGTGTGCTCCCCAGGCGTAATCCGAAGCATCTGTTGTTAGAGTCTGCCTGGCTGTGGGTAGAGTGAAAGGCTGACCCTTGTTGAGGTGACATGCCTGTGCCCACCATCAAAACTCCTGTTGTAGGCAGGGAATTATTGGTATTACTGTTTCTAAACTGTGAGAGAGTTGAGTCAAAACACTTTTTAGGTACCATTGTAATTTCCTCATATGCAGTCTGGCATATGGAATTAGTAGTATGCAGGATGCCATGAATCCCAGGGCCTGCAGAATTTTTCTTGCAGGGAGATGGGACATTTTTGCCTGCAACTGAAACTATTGAGTCAGTTGTCCTTGTTTGTCTGGCGTGAGATAAGCCATCTGAGCCGTTGTATTTAAGCTGGCACCCAGGAATATTATCTGTTGTGAGGGCACTAGTTTTGACTTCTTTTCGTTTACTGTGTACCCTAGAGAAATTAGCAACCTTTTTACAAACGCCAGATGCTTTAGAAGAATGTCCTTTCTCTCTGCTTGAATGAGGCAGTCATCCAGGTATGGATATATTTGAATTCCTTTTTGTCTGCAAAATGCAATTACTGGTGCCAGGCACTTTGTAAAGACCCTGGGCACAGTAGATAAGCCAAATGGCAATGCAGAGAATTGGTAGTGCATTGAACCAGCTTTGAATCTGAGGTATCTTCTGCAATCTTGTCTGATAGGGATATGCAGGTATGCCTCTTTGAGGTCCAAAGTAACAAGCCAAGCCTTCTTTCCCAGCATGGGAAGAAGCTGCTGTAGTGTCAACATTTTGAATTTCGGAACATCCAGGTAAGTATTTAGAGTTGAAATGTCTAGTATGGGTCTCCAGGCTTTGTCCTTTCTGGGGACCAGGAAGAGTCTTGAGTAAAATCCTTGTCCTTGTTCCTGCTGTGGTACTTTCTGAATAGCTCTCATGTCCATGAGGGCTGAAATTTGTTTTTGAGCCTCTGCCCATTGATTTTGTGGCAGGTTTGGCATTCCTTTTAGCCTTGGTAAAGTGTGAAAGTGGAACCTGTAACCTTGAGACACAATATTCAGAACCCATTTGTCTTGGGTGATTGTTTGCCAATTTTGAGAAAAAAGTGCTAGTTTCCCCCCTAAGGGGGCTGCCAAAAGGGAAGTGTTTGGCATACGAAGGGGGAAGTCATTGGGACTGTTTCCTGTAAGGCAGAGACTTGTGCTCACCTCCTTTTGGGGTTGAGGTACCCCACTGTCGTTGCCTGTAATAGCCTTGGGGTTGAGATCTGCCTCTTGGGCGTCTGTATCTGCCTCTCTGTGGCCTGTCTGACACTGGAAAGGAACAATTCTTTGTAGGCCAATTTCTGCTAAATCAAGGTGGCTGTACCTGTAAGAAATCTTTGACTGTTTGCATAGATTTAGCTTTATCCTCCATTTTCTTTAACACCTCTTCTGCCTTAACACCAAACAAGGTATCATGCTGTAAAGGAGCATCCAATAATTTCGCCTTAACATGGTCATTTAAACTCTGTTCTTTTAACCAAGCATGTCTTCGAATCACAGAACATGTAACTGCGGCTCTACAAGAGGCCTCTAAAGAATCAAAACCACATTGCCGAGTATGTTTTCCCACCTGTTCAACTGCATGCAATAAATCCTGCATTTCTTTACAGTCAGGAGCTTCTGAGCTTGTAAGCATTTTCTGTTTTAACTGAGCCATTAAATATTGTTGGTACTTAAGTATGTGAAACTGGCAATTTAAAGCCCTTACTGCTAAAGTTGCAGAGGTATAAACTTTCTTCCCCCATCTATCCAATGCTCTAGAATCTCTGTCAGAGGGGACTGGATTTTTTGCAATGGAAGCCTTAACCCCTTTGGGACCCTGGGAAACAGTTTCTGGGTCAGCAGAAGGGTTTTTATAAAGAATCTTGTGAGAGTCAGGGACTCTATAATACCTATCTGGCTTGGCTGGTGCAGGGGGCAAAGAATCAGGAGATAAGCTGGATTCAGAGAACACATCATCCACAATATCTAACACAGGCGGAATAGCAAGGGCCTTGTGCTGAGGCAATAAGAGGAAGTTCCTGAGCCTTTTCTTGGATTCTAAATAATCCTGACTTTCCCAATGGAAATGCTCCCTCATGGTATGTAAAGTTGCCCCAAAAGAGTAATCCTCAGGCGGAGAGGCTGAAGGGATAGATTCTTCAGCATCAGAGTCATCATAGGGGGGTAGAGAGTATCCCTGGTCTGAAGAGGAATCAGAGGAAATGGAAACCTGCTCAGAGGAATCATAGTCTGTATCCTGCCTAGGCCTTTTCCTCAGGAGGGGGATGGGAACCCCTGATTAGAGTAATGAGGTCTTCGGCCATTTTGAGCATCTGTTTCTTAAGCATGGAGGACTGTCCAGGAGAATGCTGTACTTGCCTCTTTGTCTTTAATGGTGTTTTTGTCTTGGCTGTTGCTTTAATGGTAAGTTGTGAAGGTCTGAAAACACCCTCAGAAGCCAATGCCTGCTCAGCTGCTCCGGACCCATCTGAGGGATTAGTTTCCAGAGGCCTAGCTGTCTCCACGTGGGAGTCAGAGGCGGCCTGTGGCTCTGAGGTAGCGGGTGTCAAGGGCTGCGAAAGCGCCTCACTGAGAACCGGCGGACCGGCGACTGGCCTAGAAGAGGCTTCGTCATCGGTTATGGACCTTGGATGCCTGTCTTTATCCTTGTCTTTGCGTTTTTTATGAATTGCATTCGTCGGTTGTTCCGACGGCATTGTATAATTGAACCTTTGGCCAAAGTAGTGCAAAGCAAAATCAAAACTTCATTTTATAGTGTGTTTGTTAAATCTAGCACAAAACCGACAACTAGTGACGTCATGATTAGGGCCTAGGCATGGAATACAGTAAGAGTGGAAGTCCTTATGAGGTATTTGCTTCCCACAAGAAATACAATTATTAACTTTTTCTGACATTGGTCTGAGGCAAGAAAAAAGTTTCCCCAACGGTGTACTTAGCTTTATTGAAGACTTCGGATCTGAAATTCGACTTCAAAAATCTCAGGAGTTGGCCGACCGGCACTTGCGAACTGCTTTTGCTTTGGGCACCACGCAGCAAGAAAGCCTGAAGAAAATGGCATTGGATGCATCTTATATACCCCTGGCACACTGACGTCAGAGAAGAAGTGACAGCAACCGACGCCGGACCAAGACTTTGGAAATCTGGCTGACTGTGGGACCACCTGACTGCAGGATAACCCAAGTGTAATGACTGCAGCAGTGTAACACGATGAACATCAGGATGTATGGTTGTGCAAGGCACCAAAGGCAAAACAGACACTGCTCATGGTGGTCTTAATGGAAAATCCATCTCCCACACTGGCATTTACCCTTCTTGGATGACATGAAACCCCACAAGCAGCAATAAGAAAAATAGAAGTAAAAAGGAACCTCAACGGGGCGCTTATCTGCAATGGCTTGGCAAAACTAGCATCGGAATGGGGATTCAGACCAATGATTAAGAAATGGGGTTCAGACTGGTGGCAAAGAAGTTCTGAGGATGGCACCTACGGACGTCACCTTTATGCCCTACTCTATGCGAGGAGTATACGTGTAACATATGGCATACCTTAGAGCAGGCTAACGGCTTTGGTATACTGGCCAGATGTCGGACCGCCCTTGGTAGGGGATCACTAATGTAATGAACACTGCAACATTGAAATGGAAGGGCATCATACAGTAGTATCACCCTGCTTAAGGGAAAAAAAATATCTCAGGGTCTCTGAACATTGTTATTTCTCACTCACTCAAGTTGCAAATTGCAGCAGTTTTCCTAGAATACCAGAAGAGGATGTTGATCAACTCTTCACTTTCTGTACTGCTGAATTTTAAGAAAAAGTATCTTTTACTTATAGTTGTTTTTTCACTAAATCGCTACAACCTATCCCCCAGTGTGTGGCACTCAACTACAGAGGAGATGCAGTTAGAGTAGCAATTGAGGATCATCATATAGATAACTTGACTATAACCTCCAGTCACACCTCTGATGCATCTTTCATATTAAAAAAAATGTCCTTCCATCCCTATATTTCTTAAAAAGTTCCCATATTCTTTATGACTTACACTAACAAATGCTTTTGTAGCATTACAGGCAGACAATTTCTGTTCCTTTACCCTTCTCTTTTATTATACTGTCCTCCGTTTCTTTAATCATAACTAGCATTTCATTGGCTCTTCTGTTTTTAACATTATGCATCCACTGCATACTTCTAGAATCTTCTATAACCTTTTCTGAATTATTACCATGAATGTTTTGTAATCTGTTATCTACTGTTGAGCTCCAGTGCTTTATTTCCTTCCTTCTTTTCTTTCTTCTTTCATACCTTCATTTATCCATTCATTCAGTACTTCTAAAAAAACTTTCTTCACTTCAGATATCTATTCCAGGGGTCCCCAAAGTGTGCATCGGGGCACCCTGGGAAGCCGCGGCATCCTCACGGGAGCGCCTCAAACTAATACCCTTCATTTACGATTTTTTATTTTGTTTTTTAATTTTCACACTGTTTGAGATGACGTCATCACATGCGCGATGTCAGCTCCGTCAGGGCTACCAGCCTGTCGGAATTGAGCATGGAGCTCACACATTTCCGGCTGGCCGTGGCTGCTCAAATGTGAGCTGGAAAGTACAGTTTTGTACCTACCATAAATGTAGATGTTCGAGTGCTAATACAGCTGCAGTAATCACAGATGGGTTTTCTGCCGTCAGGTGGGTCCTCGGTCGGCCGAATTCCAAAGTCTAGGTCCGGCGTCGGTTGCTGTCGCTTTCTTTCCTGACGTCAGTGCAACAGGGGTATATAAGACACAGCCGACGCCATATTCTTCAGTCTTTCTTGCCCCAGATGTCAGGTGCCCCCAGAAGGAAGACAATACATAAATATATATATATATATATATATATATATATATATATATAGTCAAGCAATGCATTATAATCAAAAATCAGTAGTTGCAAGCAAATACACCATAGAAGGATAACCCAATCAGGTTGTATGAGGAGGTGTTAGCCACTAGGCCTTTACCAAGAGGGGAAGGAGGAAGGGAAACCTGTACTGCAGCTGTATTAGCACTCGAACATCTACATTTATGGTAGGTACAAAACTGTACTATGTTCATCGTTCATACAGCTGCAGTAATCACAGATGGGTAGAATCCCAAAGCTACGCACAGGGTGGTAGGCACTAGGTGGAACTGGGAGCAGCCAGAATGCCCTGCAACACAGCAGTGACAAAGCCTGCTCTAGTTTTGGAGTATAAAGGCAGGTGGTAGTGTTTTGTGAAGGTATGCACAGAACTCCAAGTGGCTGCCTCCAAAATATCTTTGGTAGGGACTCCTCTGAGGAAGGCTGTAGAGGTAGCCGTGGCCCTTGTGGAGTGAGATCTGATGCCTGTAGGAACAGGTTTGCCATGAAAGGAGTAACAAAACCGTATGCAATGGCCTATCCATTTTGAAATTGTCTGTTTGGAAATTGGCTTCCCTTGAGCTCCTACAGTATAGGACACAAAAAGTTGTTCTGATTTCCTGAAGGGCTGTATTCTGTCCAAATAGTAACGTAGCTGTCTATGGATGTCTAAGGAATGTAGCAGCCTTTCCCCTTTGTTTTGAGGATTGGGGTAAAAGGTAGGTAAGTGTATGGCCTGATTTAAAGCTACCCTGGATACTACCTTCGGCATAAATGACGGGTTGGTTTGTAGGGAAACCCTGTCCTGATGGAAGATGAGAAAGGGCTGCACAGCCATGAGGGCTTGTAGTTCCGAAACCCTACGAGCTGAGGTAATGGCCAGAAGGAAAGCTGTTTTCCAGGACAAATATTGCAAATCTGTTGAGGCAGCTGGTTCAAAGGGAGGTAATGTTAATTTTTCTAGAATGTAGTTAAGATACCAGGCTGGTATTGGTTGTTTCCTTGGAGGTCTTATAGTCTTAGTTCCTCTGAGGAACTGTCTTAAAAGTGGGTGAGAGAATAAGGGTGGATCAGTGTTGTATTCTGCAGAAATGGCTGAGGCATGAATTTTGATGGAGGAAAATGAAAGTCCACTGTTCAACAGCTCGGCTAGATACTGTAATATCTGAGGCAAATTCAGTTTTCTAGGATCCTGGCCTTTTTTCTCATTCCAAGCGCAAAACCGTTTCCATTTTGCGGAGTAAGCCTTTCTAGTAGATGGCCTCCAAAATGACATCCTGCACCTCTTTGGAGAGTAGGGTCTGTTGTGGTGTTAAGGAATTTTCCATGCAGCCAGATTGAGTGTTTTCAGCTGACTGTGAAGGGTTTTGTAGCTGTGCTGAGTCAGTAGAAGAGGCATTAGAGGTAGGGTCCAGGGAGAAGTATGTGTTAGGCTCCTCAGGAGTGGGTACCAGTGTTGTCTTGGCCAGTCTGGAGCAATCAGTATCATCTTCTGTCTGCCTGCTCTTGCTTTCAAGAGCACCTTGGGCAGAAGAGGCAAAGGTGGGAAAGCATAAACTATCCATGCTGCCCAACTGAAAGAAAGGGCGTCCACTCTCCAGGCCTTTGGATAAAAGGTCCTTGAACAGAACTTTTTCAATTGATGATTCCTGTGGGAGGCGAAGAGATCTATGTCTGGTCTTCCCCACGCTTGGATTATCTTTGTAAACACTTGAGGATGCAACTTTCATTCGTGCGGATCTGTCATATTTCTGCTTAGACTGTCTGCCAGCGTGTTTTCCAATCCTGGCAAGTACTGTGCTTGAAGTTCAATTTGCCATTCCAAAGCCAGGTTCCAATGTGACATGGCTAGCCTGCACAGGGGGTATGAATGTGTTCCACCTTGTTTGTTTATGTACCACATTACTGTGGTGTTGTCTGTTCTTATCAATAATTGCCCTGGATGCAGGAGGTCCTTGAAAATTGTAATTGCATTTATCACTGCTAGCATTTCTTTTTGATTGATGTGAAGGTGCTTTTCCTTTTGGGACCATTTGCCCTGAATGCACCTGTCTGTCATGTGCGCCCCCCAGGCATAGTCTGAGGCGTCTGTTGTGATGACTTGATTTGCTTGAGGCTTGCAGAATGGAAGACCTGTGTTTGTTTGGCATGCTTGGGCCCACCATAGAAATTCCTTTTGCAAACATGGGATTATTGGTACTATTGTTTCCAAACTGTGGCTGTATTGAGACCATAGGTTTTTTAGGTACCACTGAAGTTTCCTCATATGCAACTTTGCACATGGGATTAGAAGAATGCAAGATGCCATGAAGCCCAGAGCCTACAGGATTTTCCTTGCAGTGAGCCTGGTACAATTTGCTAGTATTTTGAAGTAATGAGTTAGTTGCCCTTGTTTTTCTGGCGTAAGATAGGCCATCTGGGTGTTTGTGTCCAAGTTGGCACCCAGGAAAGTTATTTTCTGAGATGGTGTTAGCCTGGATTTCTCTTTGTTGACTGTGTATCCCAGAGAATTCAATAACCGTGTTACATGCCGTGATGTTCCAGAAGTATGTGCGTGTTGTCTGCTTGGATCAGGCAGTCGCCCAAATAAGGGTAAATTTGTATCCCTTGAAGTCTGCAGTAGGCAATTACTGATGCCAGGCATTTCGTGAATACTCTGGGCGCAGTAGATAAGCTAAAGGGAAATGCTGAGAATTGATAGTGGATTGAACCTGCAAGAAATCTGAGGTATCTTCTGCAGCTTTGTCTGATTGGGACATGCAGGTATGCCTCCTTGAGGTCCAATGTTACCAGCCAAAACTCCTTGCCCAGCATGGGAAGAAGCTGCTGTAATGTGAGCATCTTGAATTTTGGTACGAGTAGAAATGGATAAGTCCAAAATGGGTCTCCAGTCGGTTCCCTTCCTTGGTACCAGAAAAAGTCTGGAATAAAAACCTTGACCTTGTTCGTGAGTAGGTACCTCTTGGATAGCTTTCATGGCCATAAGCTTTGAAATTTGTATTTGAGCCTCTGCCCTTTGATTGTGTGGCAGGTTCGGCATGCCTCTCATTTTTGGAAGAGTGTGAAAATGAAATCTGTAGCCTCTGTTTATAATGTCCAGGATCCATTTGTCTGTTGTGATATGCCAATTTCTTGTAAATAATGCCAGCTTTCCTCCCAAGGGTGCTGTCAGCTGAGACTTGCTTGGCATGAAAAGGGGGAAGTCATTGGGTTTGTTTCCTGTATTGCTGTGCACTGTCTTCACCACCTCTTGGTGCTGGAGTTTGCCATTGTCTGCCTCTATATGATCCTTGAGGTTGTCCTCTGCCCCTTGTGCACCTGTATCTACCTCTTTGTGGCTTGTCCGTGGCTGGAAAGGACCAGTTCTTTGAAGGCCAATTTCTGCTAAAACGTGGTGGTTGAACCTGTAGAAAAGCTTTGACAGTTTGCATAGATTTAGCTTTTTCTTCCATTTTCCGTAGTATCTCCTCAGCATTAGTACCAAATAGTACATCCTTTTGTAAAGGAGCATCTAGTAGCTTAGCTTTAACATGGTCAGGCAAGGTTTGTTCCCTAAGCCAGGCATGTCTACGAATGACTGATCCTGTCAAGGCAGCTCTACTTGAGGCCTCTAGGGCATCATAGCCACATTGTAAGGTGTGTTTACCCACTTGTTCTGCACTATGCATCATATCCTGCAACTCCTTCAAATCTGGTTGTTCAGGTTGAGACATTTTATTTCTTAATTGTGATAACAGAAACTGCTGATATTTAAGCATATGGAACTGACAATTTTAGGCCCTCATGGCTAGGGTGGCCGAGGTATATACCTTTTTACCCCACCTTTCTAAGGATCTTGAATTTTGAAATATTTCTTAAGTTGTTTTTATTCCTTCCCCTTAATGGTTTCAATCAGAATGGCTTTTTTTTAAAAAAATTGGGAATTAAATTATACCCATCACTTGATGGGCCAAAAAAAGTTTTCCCAACCTTAATTTCTTAAAAGTTTCCAAGACAAATATCCAATCTTTGAGGTTAAAAAAGAAATTTCCCCGTCTTTTCTTTCAAAATTTCCCTTCCCTCGTTTCTAATTAAGGTTTCCCCGGTCCTTTTGGGGTACAAAGGATACTGCTCTTTGAATCTTCAAAAATGATTTTCCCCATGAATGTTTTGAATGTTTTCCCGTTTAAAAGGATCTTCCTCCTCTTCTCTTTTATTTTAACCTTATTAAAATAATTAAAAAACCTTTTTACTTTTGTTTTACAGGGGCCTGGAGATGGGCCCTGTCAAAAGGGGCCCTTATCATCTATTTGATTTTTAAATTTTTTTAAAAATGGGGTTTTGACACATGGGGAGGCCGCCCATTAGGCTCCAAAATTTAATGGCTGGGTTTAAAACGGGTTTGGGGGGGGCCGCTCTTTTCGAGGCAGCCAAGAAGTTTGGTAAGGGAAGCCGCTAAACCGGCCAAAAATTTTCCATTTGGCTTGGGAGAGGGAAATGGTGTTCTTTTCCCTTCTTTTGGGCAAAACTTCGAACAATTTTATAATAAACTTTAAAAAACCAAAAAGGCTTAAAACCCAGGACGGGGTTAAAAAGGGGGTTTTATTTTGAAAAAGTCGAAATTGCAGCAGTTCTCCTAGAATACCGGAAGAGGATGTTGATCAACTCTTCACTTTCTGTACTGCTGAATTTTAAGAAAAAATATCTTTTACTTATAGTTGTTTTTTCACTAAATCGCTACAACCTATCCCCCAATGTGTAGCACTCAACTACAGAGGAGATGCAGTTGGAGTAGCAATTGAGGATCATCATATAGATAAACTTGACTATAACCTCCAGTCACACCTCTGATGCATCTTTCATATTAAAAAAAATGTTCTTCCATCCCTATATTTCTTAAAAAGTTCCCATATTCTTTATGACTTACACTAACAAATGCTTTTGTAGCATTACAGGCAGACAATTTCTGTTCCTTTACCCTTCTCTTTTATTATACTGTCCTCCGTTTCTTTAATCATAACTAGCATTTCATTGGCTCTTCTGTTTTTCACATTATGCATCCACTGCATACTTCTAGAATCTTCTATAACCTTTTCTGAATTATTACCATGAACGTTTTGTAATCTGTTATCTACTGTTGCGCTCCAGTGCTTTATTTCCTTCCTTCTTTTCTTTCTTCTTTTATACCTTCATTTATCCATTCATTCAGTACTTCCAAAAAAACTTTCTTCACTTCAGATATCTATTCCAGGGGTTCCCAAAGTGTGCGTCGGAGCACCCTGGGGAGCCGCGGCATCCTCACGGGTGCACCTCAAACTAATACCCTTCATTTACGATTTTTTATTTTGTTTTTTAATTTTCACACTGTTTGAGCTGACGTCATCACATGCGCGATGACGTCAGCTCCATCAGGGCTACCAGCCTGTCAAAATTGAGCATGGAGCTCACACATTTCCGGCTGGCCGTGGCTGCTCAAATGTGAGCTGGAACGGCAACGAACGATTTATGTTTGGGTAACAGGAATCAGACCTGCTATTTCACGCAGGCAAAGTTTTCTATCACATCACTATGTCACCTTTTGTCAAGAAAATATCTGTCACTTTTAAGCTGTTACTACTGCATGCTTCACTTTTGAGCAAGTCTCTTTCTACAGAAAAACTATTGATTTATGAATGAAATCATAGTGCAAAGTAGCAGACAGCATATGATGTTTAGTTAGACTGATATATAACGTTATTGGTTTACCTGCAGAAACTATCCCAATGAAGTGTTTTGTGTTCATCATGTGATACAATTTAAGCAAGTTTATGGCAAGTATTGCTGCAATTTTACTTTCTAAAATAGTGGTACCCAAATTAATACCTTTGAATGAAAGACAAACCACTGGAACCAGGAAATTAAAACAGACCAACAAAAACTACTCTTCCCTTGGGGCATGAAATGAATATCTTAACGTGTGAATTAAAATGGCAGTTGAAGTGCAAAACCAGGAGATTTCCTGTCATCAATGAGGCCGGTTTCAATTTTAGTAAACAATTAATGGAACAGTTGGAAGTGTAATGCAATAATTATGCAAAATGCTATATATATATATATATATATATATATATATATATATATATATATATATATATAAATGCATGCATATATATTTTGTATGTATTCAGCATGATTTAAGTCATTTGGAGGATGACATATTTTTATATATTATCTTTTATACATCTTCAAGTTTTTTATAATTTTTTACATATTCATTAGTGAGACTTATAAGTTATGATATTAATGCATTCAGTTAATATTATCCGAATATATTTACCATGTTTTAGCAATTTTATACTATAATAGTATGATGTTTTACTAGTTCATTTTCAATAATTTCATTGGTGGATGTAAGAATGGAGGAGTATTTGAAGGTTTGTTAAAACAGGGATTTTATTCTGAAGAAGTTTCTTTACTATAAGAAATGAAAGTGCTCAATTAATAAACAATTTACTATTTTATCTGCACTTTGGCTTTATTCAACCAATTTGGTTGCCTGATTTCATATGCCTGTAGCAATGGCAATGACAACATTATTTTAAGTAGAACCTTATAAATCAAGTAAAGTGAAAGCAGGGATCCATGTTCATGTTTTGAATACAGTGTGCATTTGAGCCAGAATAAGCCATTTGCTGTTGCGCACTAGTCATTCATAGTCCCATGTTGTATACTTCAGTGTGTACAAATGCACAACAGAAAGTATATGAAAATAAAACCAGTAAGAGATATCTAAAGATTAACTTAGCTAAAGACCTCCAATACATAACACCTCTGAATTTGCCTGTATATGATTAAAGTCCCTTCTGAGCAGACCACCAGCTTCAAGGCATGTACTAATGAGTACTGAGGCTACTGAAAGCTGGTACTCAAGAGTATTTATTCCTACCTATACAGTATATGTATAAAGCCCACTGAAGTTACTGCTGAATACTGACCATTCCTACACACTTGAGCAATTCGAATATTGGTGAGGCATTTAGTGGCTACTACATGTAAATGTCTCCACTTAACAGAAATGAGGTGTGGGTATTGACAAAAACTGACATTACTTCAGCATGTTAGAAATCTGCAGTTACTTACTGTCACTGATATTTGTGTACCTGTGAATAGTGAGGTCACTGCTGCAGTAACAGTCTACAATAGGATAAATTAGCTTCCACCCCCTCGTGCCTGTATCTTCCAGACCCCAAGACACTATTTAATCTCACTCCCTCTGGAGAGTAGTCAGAAGCTTCATCCCTGTTTTAAAGTTAATAAGGTTGCCATTAGGTTTGCTTACCTCTCAACCATAGTAGATCAGTGTTATGCTGTTAAGCAGAATGTACACTTTTTTTTGGTAATTGTCTTTTTATTGTACTTTTGAGCTTTTCTCCCCAGGTCTCCTAGTCCAGTCAGGCAGCCTCGTTAAATAAATGTGAAATAAATAAATAAATAAAATATGCACGCCACGGGGGGGCACCTTGGGAAAACCTGAATTCAGCAAGGGAGCCGAGAATCGAAAACTTTTGGGAACCATTGATCTGTTTATACAACCCATGCCTCAGACCATCAGGTCCTGGTGACAACGCCTCGTTACCTTCATTATTACTGATTTTAGCTCTTCTTACAATATTCATTTTTTTTAATTTGTGTACTAATGCCCTCTATATCATTTTTACTTTTCAGCTCCCCTCCACCCTTTTCCTTTAAACATCTCTTCCACTTACCTCTCAACAATTGCAATGACCTCATCCTATTTATGCCTTATTATTCCTTACTCATCCTCCATAGATTTCATCTTTCTTTCAGTGCCGTTAACTTATTTCCCTAGCAAGAGTGACACCTGTAATGTCTGTCCCTTTCAATAAAAAGGAAAAAAAAAACTCTGCTTATATTTCAGCATTTTCTCTTGCTCTGATTAAATTATTCACTTCCTTGCTGTAGTAAATTCTCACACTGTTCCTTGAATTTGTCATCTTACTTTTTTCTCTCCCCTTTTTTCAGCCGAATATATACTTTTCTTTGTATACTAGCGACCAATAAGTCCAGTCCCTATAAAATGGTCTCATTGATAAATTATGTTCCTGCCTTTTTTTTTTTTTTTTTTTTTACTAAACTAACATTTTCAGTATTTTAACTGTTAATCCATTTAATCCCCTCCCTTCAATAATGACTTTCTCATTCTCACCAAGTCATGCCCATACCGCCACATGGTCAGAAAAACTGCATTTGTAACACATCAGTATTTCTTTCATATCTTCTGAACACATTACAGTAAACTCTCAGTTCACCGGCACCCACGGGGATTGGTAGATGCCGGATAACTGTAGTTTCTTGTTGCTAAAGAGTTACTATTAAAAAAGGTCAGACTAATACTGTACCTTATACTATGTTTGGTTTGACTTATTCTCAGGTGGGGAGACATGGAATTTATTTCTACCTTCCTGTTTAACACTCTAAAAACATAAGGTATGTTTCTGCAGGGGGTGGGGTGACAACAAAGTGCAACACACGAAAATTGTACTGTATTTCTTTGATTTTTTTTTGTTGTGCTGATTGAGTTCCGGTTAACTGAGAGTTTTCTGTATAAAATCTATTTCTGTCCTCAAATTTACATATGGATTAACTCAAGTCAAAACATTAAAAGAACAGTAAAAAAAGGAGACAATATTATTTAAAAAATAAACAATCTGCGCATGCTCAGAGACATACCTCAACCCAGGAAACAGACATGTTAGTTATAACATATTTCTTTAGTTCCTCAAAGACCACACACCACAATCAAACTTACTGGCTTCATTTTTACTCTGATTATATTATACCAGCACCCTTCCAGATACCACTACCATAGCATCCAAGATCTTGACATCAACATTTTTCAATAATACTGCAATCCCAGGGCATTCTCTCTCTACATTCCACACCATTCACTCAAAATTCTATCTTATCTACATGTCTCCTATCTTACAGGTTCATAGGTGTGTACTAGGCTAATGGCCCTAGAGCCTTTACAAGCCTAGCCCATAGAAGTGCCCTGGCATCGTGCCACCCAATGTTATAAATCATGACCACATCCTTTTACACCACTCATAAGCACACAGTATTATACTAGTCAAGTTTAATATTACATTAAAATCAACCTTTTCCTTTCTTTGAATTTTTTAACCTGCCTTTTAATTTTCTTTTCATTCTCCTAACTCTGCTTCCTACTGAATTGACATCACATTAATAGTAAACTACTGCCTTCTCACATTTTTAACCAAGGTTTTATTTTTCCTTTTCTTTACTCTGCCTCCTACTGACTTACTTTCTCAGACCTAATACTTTCTTCTCCTTCTTCGGTTTCCAAAACCAGAAAAACGGTTTTCCTCCTGGACACCTAACTAATCGCCTTTCCTCACATCTCCTCTTTCCCTCCCCTTTTTCAGTTACTTCCTTCTCTTGTAACTTTTCTACTGTTTCTTCACTCTCCCCAATTTCATCTACTGGCGTCTATTTTCCATTGAGTTACAAATTAATGCTGGACAGTCAGACCAAAAATAACAGTCACTGCTACACATCCTACATACAGCTTTACAATTTCTTTTTGAACGTCCATATTCATAGGTTGGTACTAGACTATCGGCCCTAGGGCCTATACAAGCATAGCCATAACAATTCCCTGGCTATTTCTTCCCACAGTATTTACTTCCCTGGAGCCCTGTCTAGCAGGGCAACTGACATGATCTCTGGGGTGAACATCTGTATTTATGATAAGTGCACACAACTGTAATATATTCATGTTTCACAGCTGCAGTCCTGACTTGCAGTATGACTCTCAAAGCTGAAAAACAGGGTGGATGGGAAGATAAAGGAGAGGCGACAATGCCCTGCAAAATGGCAGTGGCAAATCCTGCTCTGGACTTAGAAAAGGTAGGAAGATGGCAATGTTTGGTGAAGGCCTGCTCAGAGGACCAAACAGCTACTTCAAGAATGTCCTTTGTGGCCACCACTTTGAGAAAGGCAGAGGTAGCAGTAGCCCTAGTGGAATGTGACCTCACAGCATCAGGAGGGTTCTTGTCATGATGGCTGTACCAAACTAAGTACACTTTTTTTTTTTTTTTTATTATACGGAGTGTTACCAATCCCCACAAAAAAATGCTGGAAGGGAAATGGGACAGGTAGAGAACCTGACTTTAACCTCCTGGAGGAAAAATCATGGAAAAAAATCTCAAGGCAAAGGCAGACTGCCTTGCCAGACATCATCAATCTCCAGCACGAATAAACCAACATAGGCTCAAGGTCAGAAAGTGGCTTCAAATGAAGACACGAATTCAGAAAGGCTAGATGGTACAACACACTCAGAGTCATGGTAGGTAGTGCTATATCATCTCTTCCACAAACAGCCAATGCAGTACAACAGGGATCAAACCTGGGTCCAACACTTTTTAACTACAGCTACATCAGGGAACATACACAGCAGGATCAAGTTTGTCATGGATGAACTAGTTTATTGAAACAACATTTAGCGCTTTCGTCAGACCAATCAGCTGACTTCCTCAGAAGAAATTAAGAAACACACAGGCAGCCTTTTATATCAAAAGTAGTCATATGGTTATAGTTAATGCAGCTGGTTTTAAGATTCACTTCATGGGTAAATATATTGATATTACCCTTAAAAATGTGCTTAAACTTGAAGAACACATCTGTATAGTCTCTTGGCATTTTCTTAGTAAGTTAAACAATTTGAAATACGATACCAACTTCACTTTTTTGACCATTGATGTGGTCAATTTATTTAATGTTATTCCTCACTCTGAAGGTCTTGATTGGTTTGAAGAATTCTTATATGATAGCTACTTGTTTGATAACAGCCCTGTGCTGGTTACTCTCGAGTATTGTCTTGAAATACGACTTTGTTTATTTTGATGAACAGTTTTTTGTACAAAAAAGTGGAGTTGCTATGGGAGTGGCTTGCGCTCCTATTTTTGCCAACATTATTATGCTAATGTGGGAGAGGAAGTATTTGTTTAACTCCCCTTTTAGCAACAAATGGTGTTTATACTTGTGTTACATTGACAACTTGTTTCTTATTTGGAACGGTAACGCAAATGACGTCCAAGAGTTTATTTCATATATTAATGGGACCACTGATTTCTTGACATTCACATTTGAATACAGAAAACAGGATATTAGTTATCTTGATGTTAGAATTAAGAAGAACAATGACAAAGAGGAACTTGTTAGTGACCTATACAGGAAGCCCACTTATTGCAACCACTTACTGCACTACCAAAGCTGTCACCCTGAGCATATTAAGAAGGGAGTAGTCAAAGGCCAGTATGTTAGAATTTCACGTACGGTCAGTTTAGATGTTGATTTTCAACTACAATAGTAGTTTAAAGGACATGTTTTTGGCTAGAGGTTACCCTGCCGCCTTGATAGACCATATACATCAGGAGGCTTCAACTCTCAGAAGCGAGGGTAGGCTTAAACCCCTTCTTATGAACGGTAGGCACGAGCAAGATGTTACTGAAACTGATGTGGTACCTATAGAAGTGAATATATATTTGTTCTTTCTTCACTAAATTTTACTTAGATCACCAGGTTACTTATATTTTGAAGAAAAACTGGCATGTTTTTTACACCCAAGAAGACATTTTGGGCAAAGTGGGTTTGGAGCCTCGCGTCATTTTTAAAAGATGCTCAACTATTAAAAACCTCTTGGAAAAAGAAGCAAATATTGTTCCCTTTGAATCTCACTTAGGTACTAAGAAATGTGGGTTTTGTGCTCAATGTAGTTCAATTTCATGTTTAGACAAAGTTAAAATCAATAACATTACTATTAGACCAACTGTTAAATACTCCTGTTGTACAAAGGGGGTGGTATATGCTGCTTTGTGTACTAAATGTAAGGGGTACTATGTTGGGAAAACTAAAAGGCGCTTGAAAGAAAGGATCTATGAACACCTCAGGGACATCAAAACAAGTAGTAGTGCAAGTGCCCTTTTTAAACATACAAGTAAGTTTCCTGGACATGATTTAAAATTTTTGGTACTAGAAAAGGTACCACAAGATCCTAGGGGTGGTCCTTGGAATGACTACCTCAAGTTTAGAGAACTAGGGTGGCAGTTAAAATTGGACGTACTTACATTCCCTGGGTTACACGAAAGTCTTAACTTTAGTAGCATTTTAAAACTGCTTTCTTACAAATCATGATGGGTTATTTTTATTTTTAAAGTCTGTTTAGGTTTGTTTTTTGTGTCCTTTTGAAATGTTTTATGCTCATGTCTAAATAAAACTTTTAAATGCTGAATTTAAATTTTATTGGTTTGGGAGTATTTTAGTACACTAGGTAACCATGTGACTACTTTTGATATAAAAGGCTGTCTGTGTGTTTCTTAATTTGTTCTGAGGAAGTCAGCTGATTGGTCTGACGAAAGCGCTAAATGTTGTTTCAATAAATTAGTTTGTCCGAGTGGAGTCGATTATGTGGATTCTGTTTTAAACAAGTGCATTTTGCCAGGTTCCTGTTTTCTTTGTGTTGCTTTGTCATGGATGAGACAAAGATGGACTATTTCCTTTACTAGGCCTAGAGATGCACAAATCACGGATATTACATCTTCATTGAAAATAGATTGCTAAATTCTTCATTATTTACTTACTGTACATGATTTTTCTAACTATGTACTAATACTGTGACAATTTATTGTTGGTTTTGAACCACAATGAAGACCAGGAAAAAAATCCACTGAGATCACTGCACCATCTTGGTACACAAAGTTAAATAAAAATATGCAGAAGTTACAAAGTTCTTCTAAGTGGACAGAAGGAAGATAACTGAGTTCAATGTTATTAAATGCAAAGTGCTACATGAGGACCACAACAACCCTTGCATGAAGTATTTTTGTGTATGAGGACTGGATCTGAGGGAAACAGCAGACAGCAGTGTTAAATAAATGCTTCAGCTTGGCCTTTATGAAGGAAAGGGAGAGCATAATCCCATATTGGAAGGGAACTGGAACAGGTAGAGAACCTGAGTTGAATCTCCAGGAGCTCAGTGTGAAAGCCATGGCAACAGTAAACAGAATTCTCAGTTGTATATACTCTGGAGAATAAATGCTAGAAGCAAAGAGGTAATGCTGCTGCTATGCCTGGTCCTGTTGAGCTCACACCTTGAGTGCTGGTGGCTATGCAGTGAGAAAGACATAAGGTTGGTGAAGTGCCACTTAGCTGTGGGCCCGTTCCCACACCCCTGAAAGTGATTTGAAAGAAAGTACACCATTTAAATGAATAGTACACAGAGCAGCAACTAAGAAATGTGTGATTCCGTTTGTGAATCATGCGTCTCTCATCAGCAGTGAGACTAAGACACCCTCTATAATACATTTAATACCTAGTATGTAGAACCCCAGTAAATACTACCCTAATATAAGCAACAAAAGAGGG
>NC_056748.1:832118062-832235562 GCF_019279795.1 Protopterus annectens | reverse complement strand
CATAAAGGATGGATTGGTCCTGAGAGCCACCCTGTCCGGGTAAAAAATAATAAAAGGCTCCACTGCCATAAGAGCCTGTAGTTCTGAAATCCTTCTAGCTGAAGTGACTGCTAAAAGAAAAGCTGTTTTCCAAGAGAGAAATTTTAGGTCTGCAGTAGCAGCTGGCTCAAAAGGAGGTACAGTGAGTTTTTCCAAAACAAAATTGAGGTCCCATGCAGGAGTTGGTGCTCTCCTGGGAGGTCTTAAATTTTTGGCCCCTCTGAGGTACTGCTTTAGCAGAGGATGAGAAAAGAGGGGAGGCTCTGTGTTGTAATGAGCTGAAATGGCAGAGGCATGGATTTTTATGGAAGAAAAAGATAGGCCCTTGTGAAGCATCTCAGTTAAGTATTGCAGAATCTGAGGAATACTGGGCATTGCTGTGCTTATTCCTTGTACTTGGTTACAGGCACAGAATCTTTTCCTTTTGTCAGCATAAGATTTTCTAGTACTAGGCCTTCTAGCCTCCAAATTGACATCCATCATAGGTTTGCTGAGAGATGTAACTGGTGAAATTAGTTGATTAGCCATGTTGCATGATTCAGAGTTTGGAGCTGAGTGTGCAGAATTTGATAGTTCTGCTGAGACAGTACGTAAGGTGTCTGAGGCAGGTACCACGGAGGAAGGTGCAACATATTGCGTAGGAGCGGGTACCAGTGTTGGCGAGGCCAGCCTGGAGCAATAAGAATCATTTTTGGCTTTACCTGTCTGACTTTTATTAATACCTTGGAGAGCACAGGCAGAGGGGGAAAGGCATAGACTGATAGGTTTTTCCAGCTGAAGGATAGAGCATCCACTTTCCAAGCTTTTTTGTGATGAATTCTTGTGCATAATTTGTCCAACTGATAGTTTTGGGGTGAGGCAAAAAGATCTATGTCTGGGCTCCCCCATTTGTGTGTCAACATGCTGAAGATTTGTGGATCCAGTTTCCATTCATGTGGGTCCATAAGATTTCTGCTTAGTTCGTCTGCCAGAGTATTTTTTGCTTTCCTGGCAGGAATTGAGCTTGTAGATGTATTTGATAAGTCAAGGCCATGTTCCTCAATGCCATGGCTTGTCTGCAAAGGGGGTAGGAATGTGTATCCCAATGCTTGTTTATGTACCACATGACTGTGGTGCTGTCTGTCTTTATCAGTAGTTGTCCTGGATGAAGGTAGTCCTTGAGGGCTGTCAGAGCATTCTGTACAGCTAGCATCTCTTTCTGATTGATATGTAGGTGGATTTGATTTGGGCTCCATTGGCCCTGAATGCATCTCCCTGCCAGGTGGGCCCCCCAAGCATAATCTGATGCGTCTGTAGTCAGGGTTTGGGTGGCAGGGGGTGGAATGAATGACAGTCCCTTGTTTTGGTGGCAGGCCTCTGTCCACCATAGGAATTCTAGCTGCAGGCAAGGAATGATAGGAATCATTGTTTCCAGGCTGTGACAATGTTGACTCCATCAGCTTTTTAGGTACCACTGAAGTTTCCTCATATGCAGTCTTGCAAATGGAATTAGAAGAATGCAGGAGGCCATGAACCCCAAGGCCTGCAGAATTTATCTTGCAGAAAGCTGGATTTTTGTGGCCACCTTTTTGAAGTAAGTCATCAACTGAATTTGTTTTTCTGGTGTAAGGTAAGTCATCTGGGCAGTTGTATGCAAGCTTGCACCCAGAAATATAATTATTTGAGAGGGTACCAGTTGTGATTTCTTTTCGTTTATGATGTACCCTAGACAAATTAGAAGTCTTTTTACAAACGCCAGATGTTTTAGAAGAGTGTCCTTGTTTTCTGCCTGAATTAGACAATCGTCCAGGTATGGATAAATTTGAATATTTCTTTGCCTGCAAAATGCAATTACAGGTGCCAGGCACTTTGTGAAGACCCTGGGCGCAGTAGATAAGCCAAAGGGCAGTGCAGAGAAAGTACAGTTGTGTACACTTACCATAAATGTAGATGTTAGAGTGCATTCACTGTTGCAGTCATTACATTTGGGTAATCTGCTGGCAGGATGCCCTCAGACGGCCTGAATTCCAAAGTCTTGGGTCCTGCGTCAGTTGCTGTCTCCTCTTCCATGACGTCAGGTCGTCAGGGGTATAAAACAAGCAGCCGACACCATTTTCTTTAGTTTTTCTTGCCCCAGATGTCAAGTGCCCCCAAAAAGGTAGCAAAAATATATATACATGCATCAATATAAACTTTACCTTCATCTACAAGCAAATACACCACATAGGTTGTAGAAGATAGAGAAGGAAAGATAAACTCCAGAATAAAAGGGGGATGGCAGGCGGGTAATCTGGACTGCAACAGTGAATACACTCAAACATCTACATTTATGGTAAGTGTACACAACTGTACTATGTTCTTCGTGTTTCACTGTTGCAGTTATTACATTTGGGTAGAATCCTAAAACTATGGTTGGGAGGCTGGAGCTAAACAGCATTAGGTGCGGCTATAAGGCCCTGCAGAACTGCAGTGGCAAAGCCTGCCCTGGACTTAGAGTAGAGAGGCAAATGATAATGCTTTGTAAAGGTGTGAACAGAACTCCAAGTAGCAGCCTCTAGAATGTCTTTGGTTGGTACTCCCCTGAGAAAGGCTGCTGAAGTAGCTGCAGCTCTGGTGGAATGAGACCTAATGCCCTTGGGCACAGGTTTACCATGGTGTAAGTAGCAGAAACGAATGCAGTGGCTTATCCACTTTTAAATAGTCTGCTTTGAAATAGCCTTTCCTTCTCATCCTGCCTCATATGTCACTAGTAATTGCTCAGTTTTTCTTAGAGCTTTAGTCCTGCTCAAGTATAATCTTAGCTGTCTGTCTACATCCAAGGAATGCAGAATTCTCTCCACCTTGTTCTGCGTATTTGGATACAAGGTTGGCATTTGAATAGTTAGGTTAAGAGCCACATTGGAAACCACCTTAGGCAGAATTGTTGGATTTGTCCTCAGAGACATCCTGTCTGTGTAAAATATGATAAAAGGCTCCACAGCCATGAGGGCCTGTAGCTCTGAGACTCATCTTGCTGAAGTAATTGCTAGTAGCAGAGCTGTTTTCCATGATAAGAACTTTATATTAGCAGTAGCAGCTGGTTCAAATGGAGGCAGGGTGAGTTTTTCCAACACATAATTGAGGTCCCATGCCGGTATTGGTGACCTTCTAGGAGGCCTTAAATTTTTGGCTCCTCTAAGATACTGCTTTAGTAAAGTATGAGAAAAGATTGGTGGCTCTGTATTGTAATGAGCCAAAATGGCAGAGGCATGGATTTTAATTGATGAGAAAGATAGGCCTTTGTCAAGCATCTCAGTCAAGTAATGTAATATCTAAGGAATATTTGGTTCTGCTGTATCAGTTCCTTGTGCTTGATTCCAAGCACAGAATCTCTTCCATTTATCAGCATAAGATTTTCTAGTACTAGGCCTTCTGGCTTCCAAAATGACCTACATCACAGCTTTACTGAGAGGCGTTGTTTGTATAACTACATGATCGTTCAGTGTCTGGAGTTGATTGTGCAGGATCTGATTGTTTTGCTGGGACAGTAGTTGACAAGCTGGGTATTGAGACAAGTTCAGTATCATCTTTGGTTTCTCTTGTCTGACTTTTAGGAGGACCTTGGGAAGAAGAGGCAGAGGAGGAAAGGTGTAAACTGATAGGTTTTTCCAACTGATAGATAGCTTGTCTGTGATAAGTCCTTGTGCAGAATCTTTTCAATTGATAATTTTGAGGTGATTGTTATCATGCTGAATACTTGTGGATCTAGTTTCCACTCGTGAGGATCCATAAGGTTTCTCTGGCAGGAATTGAGCTTGAAGATGTATTTGGTAAGTCAAAGCTGTGTCCCACAGTGCTATGGCTAATCTTGTTTATATACCACATGACCGTGGTGTTGTCCATCTTTATCAGTAGTTGTCCTGGATGAAGTAAGTCCTTGAAGGCTGTCAGGGCATTTTGAACAGCTAGCATCTCTTTCTGGTTGATATGTAGATGCATTTGTTTTGGGGTCCATATGCCCTGAATGCAACTTCCCACCATGTGGGCCCCCCAGGCATAATCTGATGTGTCTGTTGTTGAGGTTTGGCTGGCAGGGGCTAGAGTGAAGGCCCATCCCATGTTTTGGTGACATGCCTTTGCCCACCATAGAAACTCCTGTTGTAGGCAGGGAATGAGAGGAATCATTGTTTCCAGACTGTGACAATGTTGACTCCATTAACTTTTTAGGTACCATTGTATAGAATCAGTAGGATGCAGGATGCCAAAGCCTGCAGAATTTGTCTTGCAGATAACTGGGTTTTTGTTGCCATCAGTTTGAAGTAAGTAGTCAGTTGCCTTTGCTTGTCTGGCGTGAGGTAAGCCATCTGGGCAGTTGTATTCAAGCTTGCACCCAGGAATGTTATCTTTTGAGAGGGATTTCTTTTCGTTTATTGTGTACCCTAGGCATGTTAGAAGCCTTTTCACAAATGCCAGGTGTTGATGAAGAATGTCTTTGTTCTCTGCTTGAATGAGACAGTCGTCTAAATAAGGATATATTTAAATACTTCTTTGTCTGCAAAATGCAATTACTGGTGCCAGGCACTTTGTAAAGACCCTGGGCGCAGTAGATAAGCCAAAGGTCAGTGCAGAGAATTGGTAATGCATTAAGCCAGCTTTGAATCTGAGGTATCTTCTGCACGATTGCCTTATTGGGACATGCAGGTATGCCTCTTAGGTCTAATGTCATCAGCCAAGCATTCTTGCCCAGCACGGGCAGAAGCTGCTGCAAAGTCAGCATTTTGAATTTTGGAATGTCCAGGTATGTGTTCAAAATCGATAAATCCAGTACTGGCCACCAGGCCTTGTCCTTTCTGGGTACCAAGAACAGTCAAGTAAAAACCTTGTCCTTTTTCCTGTTCTGGTACTGGCTGAATGGCCCCCATATCCGTGAGGGACATAACCTGTTTCTGTGCCTCTGCCCATTGATTTTTTGGCAGATCTGGCCAACCGTCTGTCATTGGCAGAGTATGAAATGGAATCTGTATCCCTGTGATACTATGTTTACTACCCACTTGTCCTGGGTTATTAACTGCCAATTTTGGGCAAAAAGTGCTAATTTTCCCCCTAAGGGTGCTGCCAAAAGATATGTGCTTGGTGAATGCAGAGGGAAGTCATTGGGACTGTTTTCTGTAGGTTTGCACTTTATCTCCTACAGATTTGAAGGTAGAAGCGCCCCATTGCTTTGACCTGTATGAATCTTGTGCCTGGTATCTGGAACCCTTAGGGCATCTGGATTTGCCCCTTTGAGCTCTGCCTGACACAGGAAAGGACCAATACTTTTGTAGGCCAGTGTCTACTGAATCTTGGTGGCTGCACTTGTAAGAAGTCTTTTACAGTTTGCATAGACTTAGCTTTGTCTTCGATTTTCTTTAAAACCTATTCTGCCTTAATGCCAAACAGAGTATCATGCTGTAAAAGTGCATCTAGTAATTTAGCTTTAACATGATCAGGCAAATTTTGTTCCTTTAGCCAGGCATGCCTCCTAATCACAGATCCAGTAACTGCAGCCCTGCAGGAGGCCTCTAAGGAATCAAAACCACATTGCAAAGTATGCTTTCCAACCTGTTCAGCTGCATGCAATAATTCCTGCAATTCTTTATTTTCTGCACATTCAGAAATCAACATAATTTTCTGTTTCAGCAATCCCATAACATGTTGTTGATACTTGAGCATATGAAACTGGCAGTTTAAGGCCCTAATTGGCAAGGTTGCAGATGTATAAACCTTTTTTCCCCATCTATCCAGTGCCCTTGAATCTCAGTCACAGGGGTAGGATTTTTTGCTGTTGAGGCCTTAACTCCCTTTGGACCCTGTGAAATAGTTTCAGGATCAACAGCAGGGTTTTTAAATAAAAATTTGTGTGAGTCAGGGACCCTGTAATATCTGTCAGGCTTGCTGGGAGCCGGAGGTAAGGACTCAGGAGTCAAGCTTGACTCCGAAAACACATCATCCACAATGTCTAAAACAGGGGGTATGGCTAAAGGCCTGTGCTGAGGGAGAAGGAAATCCCTGAGCCTCTTTTTTGATTCGGAGAAATCTTGACTCTCCCAGTGAAAATGCTCCCTCAAAGTATGCAAGGTTTCTACAAATGAATAATCCTCAGGAGGTGATGCAGATGGTATAGACTCCTCTGCATCAAAATCCTCATAGGGAGGTATAGATAATTCCTGATCAGAAAAGGAATCAAAAGAAATAGAAACCTGATCTGAAGATTCATAATCAGTGTCTTGCCTAGGCCTCTTATCTGGAGGGGGATGGAAACCCCTGATCAAGGGTAATAAGATCTTCAGCCATTTTGATCATCTGTTTTTTAGGCATAGTGGCCTGTGCACGTGGCTCATGCATCAGTTTTTTAGTTTTAGAAGTTGCTTTTTTGTTTTGGTTTTGCAGCTGTCGTTGGTTTGATATAAAGATGTTGAGGCCTGAATACACCCTCAGAAGCCGGTGCCTGCTCAGCGGCTCCGGACCCATCCGAGGGAGATACATCCGTGGGTCCAATACTTTGAGTATCTCGCGGCATGCCAGACTCCATATGGGTGTCGGTAGGGGCCTGCGACTCGAAAGTAGCTGGTATCAGGGGCTGCGAAGGCGCCTCACTGGAGTACCGGAGAACCGGCGACTGGCTTAGAAGCTTCGTCGTCAGTTTTGGACCTCAACTGTCTCTCTCTGTCCTTTTCTTTGCATTTTTTATGTACTCCGGTGGTCGGATTGCTATCTGACGACATTTCTAGGTAGTTAAATCTGTTTCCAAAATACTTTGATGCAAAAATATACCAACGCTTAATAGTGAGTTGGTTAAATCTAGCACAAAACCGACAGCCAGGCACGTTGTGATCAGGGCCTATGCAAGGAATACAGTATAAATGCAAATCCTTATGAGGTATTTGCTTCCCACAAGTAATACAATTATTAACTTTTTCTGCCATCAGTTCAGTATGGAGCAAGAAAAAAGTTTCCCCAACGGGGTACTTAGATTTAGTGAAGACTTCGGTTCTGAAACTCAAATTCAAATATTTCCGGAGTCGGCCGACCAGCACTTCCGAAATGCTTCTGCTTCGGGCACTGCTCGGCAAGAAAGACTAAAGAAAATGGTGTCGGCTGCTTGTTTTATACCTCTGACGACTTGACGTCATGGAAGAGGAGACAGCAACCGACGCAGGACCCAAGACTTTGGAATTCAGGCTGACTGAGGGCAACCTGCCAGCAGATTACCCAAATGTAATGACTGCAACAGTGAAACACGAAGAACATCTGGTAATGCAAACAGCCTGCTTTGAAGTGGAGGTATCTTCTGCAAGATTCCCTGATTGGGATATGCAGGTAAGCCTCTTTTAAGTCTTGAGTTACCAACCAGGCATCCTTCCCTAGCATAGGTAGTAATTGTTGGAAAGTCAGCATCTTGAATTTTGGAATGTCCAGAAATGTATTTAGAATGGATAAGTCCAGAATTGGACGCCATGATTTGTCTTTTCTGGGTACCAGGAAAAGTCTTGAATAAAAACCTTGTCCCTTTTCCTTTTCTGGTACTGGTTGAATAGCCCTCATATTCATGAGGGACATAACTTGTTTCTGGGCCTCTGCCCACTGATTTGGAGGCAGATCTGGCCATCCGTTTGGGATTGGCAACGTTTGGAAATTAAATCTGTATCCCTGGGATACTATATTTAAAACACATTTGTCCTGGGTAATCAGTTGCCAGTTTTGTGCATGAAGTGCCAGTTTCCCCCCCAAAGAGGGGGCCAAAAGATAAGTGCTTGGTGACTGCAGTGGAAAGTCATTGAGACTGATTACCATAGGAAAGTGCCTTGCTGCTTCCAGATTTGGAGGTGGAGGCACCCCATTGCTTTGTTCTATAAGTTCCTTGCGACTGAAACCTGGAGCCTTTGGAATGTCTAGGTTTGACCTGAGCGGCTCTAGTGGGTACTGGAAAGGACCAGTTCTTAGTAGGCCAGTGCCTACTGAACCTGTGTGGCTGCACTTGTAAGAAATCTTTTACAGTTTGCATAGATTTAGCTTTATCTTCTATCTTTTTCAAAACTTCTTCAGCCTTATTACCAAATAGACTGTCGTGTTGTAAAGGTGCATCCAACAATTTTGCTTTAACATGGTCAGGCAGATTTTGCTCCTTGAGCCAAGCATGCCTTCTTATAACAGATCCAGTTACAGCAGCCCTGCAAGAGGCCTCCAAGGAATCAAAACCACAATGCAAAGTATGTTTTCCAACTTGTTCAGCTGAATGCAATAAATCCTGCAACTCTATTTTCCACACAGTCAGAAATCAACATAATTTTCTGTTTAAGTAAACCCATGACATGCTGTTGATATTTAAGCATATGAAATTGACAGTTTAAAGCCCTGATTGCCAAGGTTGCAGACGTGTAAACCTTCTTACCCCATCTATCCAGCACCCTGGAATCTTTATCAGAAGGGGTAGGATTTTTAGCAGTAGAAGCCTTAACGCCCTTGGGACCCTGAGAAATGGTTTCAGGGTCAGCAGTAGGGTTTTTAAAGAGGAATTTGTGGGAGTCAGGAACCCTGTAATATCTATCTGGCTTACTAGGAGCCGGAGGCAGGGAATCAGGAGTCATACTAGACTCTGAGAAAACATCATCAACAATGTCCAGAACAGGAGGTATAGCCAAAGGCCTATGCTGAGGAAGAAGAAGGAAATCTCCAAGTCTCTTTTTAGATTCTGAGAAATCCTGACTTTCCTAGTGAAAGTGTTCCCTTAAGGTATGCAAAGTTTCTCCAAAAGAAAAATCCTTAGGAGGAGAAGCAGAAGGGATGGAATCTTCTGCATCAGAGTCCTCATAAGTGGGAATAGATAATTCCTGATCAGAAGAGGAATCAGAAGAAACATAAACCTGATCTGAAGATTCACAGTCAGTGCCTTGCCTAGGCCTCTTAGCAGGAGGGGGGTGGGTACCCCTGATCAAGGTAATTAAATCCTCAGCCATTTTGATCATTTGTTTCTTAGGTATTGGGGCCTGTACACGTGGCCCAAGCATCAGTTTTTAGACATAGAAGTAGATTTTGGCCTTAGTTTTGAAGATGGCGTCAATTTAATATACAAATCTTTAGGCCTGAAACCACCCTCAGAAGCCAGTGCCTGCTCAGCGGCTCTGGATCCATCTAAGGTAGAGACATCCGCGGGTTCAATACTTAAAGTATCTCGCGGCATACCAGACTCCGAATGGGTCTCAGTAGAGGCCTACGAATGAAAAGTAGAGGGTATCAGGGGCTGCGAAAGCGCCTCACTGAGTACCGGCGAACCAGCGACTGGCTCAGGAGAAGCTTTGTCGGTTCTGGACCTCGACGGTCTGTCTCTGTCTTTTTCTTTGCATTTTTTAGGTACTCCGGTAGTCGGATTGCTAACCGACGACATTTCTGGATAGTTAAATCTTGAGCCAAAATATTTAGAAGCAAAGATATACCGACATTTAATAGTGTGTTGATCAAATTTAGCACAAAACCGACAGTAAGGCACATTGTGGTCAGGGCCTAGGCAAGGAATACAGTACAAATGAAAATCCTTATGAGGTATTTGCTTCCCACAAGTAATACAATTATTAACTGGTGCTGCGGTAGCGTTGTCGCCTCACAGTAAGACACTGTCCGGTTCGAGTCTCAGCTAGAGCGTCTTCTGCGTGGAGACATGCGTGAATGGGCGTACCTTTGTTGAAAGTTGTGCATCAGGGCTGGTAACTCGGCACATAAAAATCGACTACCAATCATTAGTGGATCGGAATTCCACTGTGGCGACCCCTAACCAGGAAAAGCCAAAAGACACAAACAAAACTGACATCAGTAAGGAGCAATAAAGAGTTTCCCTAATGGGGTACTTCGCTTTTAGTTGAAGACTTCAGTTCAGGAGTCGGCCGACCGGCACTTGCGAACTGCTTCTGCTTCGGGCACCGCGCGGCAAGAAAGACTGATGTAATGGTGTCGGCTGCATGTTTTATACCCCTGACGACCTGACGTCATGGAAGAAGGGACAGCAACTGACGCAGGACCCAAGACTTTGTTAATCAGGCCGACTGAGGGCAACCTGCCAGCAGATTACCCAAATGTAATGACTGCAACAGTGAAACATGAAGAACATCATAACAGCTAAAGACAAATTCTGTAATCCCTCCCACAATCCTGAACAGGTTCCACTCATTTAGAAGTGACTATCCAAGAGAAAGACTGGGTTTATATTAATACTATTTACTTCAGGTTCCTGTGACCCGCGGTGGTGGTGCTGCGGTAGCGTTGTCGCCTCACATTAAGACGCTATCCGGTTCGATTCTCAGCTAGAGCGTCTTCTGCATAGAGACATGCGTGAATGGGCGTACCTTCGTTGAAGGTTGTGCATCAGGGCTGGTAACTCGGTACGTAAAAATCAACTACCAATCATTAGCGGACCAGAGTTCCGCTGTGGCGACCCCTAACCAGGAAAAGCCAAAAGACACAAACTTCAGGTTCCTGTGCTCGCTCATCCCTTCTACAAACTCCTGATACCATAAACTAAATAAACATTACAAAACTCACAGGACAACACTGTTATTTTAGGTGACCTTAACTTCAGTTAATCACTGAAGTCGCACTAGATCCTTTTTTAAATATTCTCACTCAGTGAACATTTGTGGTTTTCCATCACCACCACAATTTATGAACTAAATGTAAGTAAACAAAAGGAAATATTAAAAAATTATTAATTTATCACTAACTAAAAGTATAATTTTTTTAGAAACACCGGTCCTTTCTGAATATGACACTGTTCCTGCCTCTCAAAACCTAAAAAAGGTCCATAGCATTTCTGCCCCAGCTTGTGGTATTATGTGAAGGTTACTAATAACCACTGAAGGCACACTGGATCCAAGGATGTTGTCACGAACAGTTTAATAGCACACAAAAGCAAAATAAATATAACGCTGACAATAATCCACAACACGTTTTCGTCCTTAACTTCATCAGATGAAGAATCACCCAAATGAACTCATCTTGTATACTTAAACAATTATAAAAGATCCAATAGCAAAACAAATCCAATTAAGACAATTTAAAAGACAATCTTAAAGAGGTACTACTGTTAAATGTCATACCCAATAAATAATCTAAAACTAAATGTGTGTAAATATAAAACGTGTGTAAATATAAAGGCTTGCTAAAATAAAATGAAAAAACAAAAATAATGATTTTAGAACAGTTTTGGTCTTAATGAAGGTAGTATTAAAAAATAATTTTATTTTCTTTGAAGGAGAATATTTCAGGCAGTGTAGGGAAGTTGCCATGGGCGCACATTGTGCTCCTACTTATGCTAATATCATTATGTCACATTGTGAAAATACATATTTATCAACTTCTGTTTTTAGTCAATTTTGGACATTTTATGGCAGATTTTTAGACGATTTATGTTTCTTATGGAGAGGAAATGAGGATGATTTTAACACATTTATTGAATTTCTTAATGGAACGACTGATTTTTTTTAAATTTACACACAATTTTAACAATCAACAGTTAAATTATTTGGATGTAAACATTAGTAAGACCAAGGATGGTTCCAAGTCTAAAATATATAAAAAAGAAACTTTCTCGAATTCATATTTACACTACACTAGCGCACATCCACCCCATCAAAAGAGAAGTGTGATGAAAGGTCAAATAGTATGCCTTAGTAGAATGACTTCTGATGATACTATTTACAACAGTGAATGTAAAATATTGAAAAGTTTATTTCTAAACAGGGGCTATCCGGGTGAACTATTTGACCAAATATGTAGTGAGGTAACTTATGAGAGAAGAGGCAAGTTTGCACCTATTCCAGGTAAAGGTGAAACAAGTGCAAGACAAGAGTTTGGTAATGAAAATAGTGGTGCCAATTATGAATCAGGTATCATTACTACTTATGATGGGCAGTCAGGAATAGTTAAAAGAGTTATTGATAAGGAATGGAAAAGCTCTGCCAGATTATCGGACTTAAATCACATTTTTGACAATGAATTGAAATTTATTTACAGAAGGGGTAACAATATTAAGAATATATTAGAGAGAGGATGTTTGAAAATGTCACTAAAAAGAAAGTAGGCTTGTTTAAATGTGGAAGGTGTAGTTACTGTTCACACCTTACCTTAGGTGATTCATTATATTTATCAAGTAGGTACAAGAAATTAACTTTAGGTACTTTTGTAAATTGCAACACCAAAGGTATTATATATTTAGTTACTTGTACTAAATGTGATTCATTTTATGTAGGGAAAAGTGAAAGGAAGCTCAAGCAAAGAATTTATGAGCATCTTTATGACATTAGGAGTAAAAAAGAAAATAATGCATTGTACAAACATAATATTATATGTAAATCAGCAGAGTTTAAGTTCTTTGTTTTAGAAACTGCTTTAGTTGACCCTAGAGGTGGGATGTGGGAAACACTTGTAGAATATAGAGAACTATATTGGCAAATTATATTAGAGGCCAATAGACCACCAGGTCTTAATGAAATGATATCCCTCATTCCAGTATTGAAACTTAGGTCAGCCAAGTTATAAGTACAGGTCCATTTAATTTTCTTGTGTATTGTGATGTATTATATATGAAATTTATTTGATAGTGTTAGGATATTGTACATATTACTGTTTTATTTTAGCAAGCCTTTATATTTACACACATTTTATATTTACACACATTTAGTTTTAGATTATTTATTGGGTATGACATTTAACAGTAGTACCTCTAAGATTGTCTTTTAAATTGTCTTAATTGGATTTGTTTTGCTATTGGATCTTTTATAATTGTTTAAGTATACAAGATGAGTTCATTTGGGTGATTCTTAATCTGATGAAGTTAAGGACGAAAACGTGTTGTGGAATATTGTCAGCGTTATATTTATTTTGCTTTTGTGTGCTATTAAACTGTTCGTGACCACATCCTTGGATCCAGTGTGCCTTCAGTAGTTATTAGTGACTTTTTGCACCTTCCGTTTATTTTTGGTTATTATGTGAAGGTTCTTATAAAGCACAGAGACAAAGCATGGACCATCTATAAATCAAGAAGATTTCCAGGCATTTTTTGCATGTATCATGAAATAAATAAAGTCAACATCTTGGTCTTGCAAAACCAGGCAAACTAGTAAGTGCTCAAGTCTGTACATTTTCAGCAAGGAAATTAACTTCCTAAAAGGAAGGAACTATAACGTAATGAACAATGTTGAATATCAACAACACACTCTTTGTATTTTCAAACGCCTTCCAAAAGCATTTCTGTTTGACAGTACCAGCTCCACATCTGATTATGTTCCCCTTCTATTTCTACTATTTATTCAATCATCTCACTTGATTTCTCATGTCACACTTCAAAAGCTACCCAAACAAGCAAGGCACTAAAAAGTTGCCCACTAGAGGTCACCAGTGTGCTTGATGGAAAGGGTTCATTCCAAAGGTTTGTGACATTTACCAATATAACCCATACCTCTCAATCTCTTAGCACAATAAATCTAGACAAAGCCTAAAATAATGGGGGGGACAAAGGCTCAAAAATAGGGACATATTTTAATTATTGCTCTTATAAACTTAGAAAGTTGCTAGAATAATAAGTTTTCTATTAGCATACATACACTGAAAGATATGAAGTCTAAAACAAAAATACAAGTCATTATTTAGTGACTTCATTCCTCACTTGCCAGAAAACCACAAATTTTAAGAGGAACGGAACAGAAATATGAGGCAAAAATCCCAACATTCATCGAAAATCTGAACAGTTGAGAAGTATGAAATAATTCTGTGACATATTTTTATTTTGCCTACAGTCAATGCATCTTTACTGGACCTAGTATTATCCCAATGCCCAAACATGGTGAATGAACATGTGTCCAGTCTTATAGCTATCAAAAAAAAAAAAACTTTGTAATTTGCCATATCAGATCAGGTGAAAACTCAATTCTCTACCTGTGCCCTACTACATTAGGAGTAGCATGTAATTGCTGTCCCTCAGTAATTCTACTTACATAAGCAACAAAGAGGATATCTAACATGATTACTATTTACAGACCTCTCAAAAGTCTGCAGTTCAGTGCCACAAATATCTACCTACTTAACCTGTCTTACCTTGATCTAAATAAACAAATCATAGTGCAGTTCCATAGCTAGTTATCTGCCAGGTCATTCAGGGTGACTAGAAAAAACTCAGACACTTCACATATTCCACTATTCATGCATGTCTTTAAAACATAATTTTCAAGTCACATCTTATTTACACTCTACATTAATTTTCTAAAATGCAACCTTCACAAGCACAAGCCATTCTTTATGCACAGAGCTTTTGTTCTCCTTCCAATAATTTCCTCAACTGCCTTTAGTCAACCTCTTTCTCCCTTGAAAGACCTAAACAACATGTGCAACTAGTTTAAGAATAAAAAGCTAAACAACCAGAAACAAAAGCAATGATTGCCAGTACTTATTCTAGACTAAAATTATTCCTTGTAACTACCACTTATCCCTAACAATATCCCTGGATACATCTTAAATAGCATGAAGCACGATTTAGCTACACCACTAAAAAACTAGAAAAAGGAATTGAAGAAGAAAATGAATGATGAAAGAAGTGGAAGAAGGTAGTGAAAAATCGTCAACAGATTTCATTGCGAATAACGGGCCTGAAATACATCAACAGAGCACTTGTCACACAGTTACCAATCATTGGTCTGCATAAACCATACAACTATAGGGTCAACATAATAACACTTATCCACTTAATAAAGAAATAAACAGTGAATCATGTTTTTTATCACTGGTTTGACCAGTCTCTTTAAAACATTTATCGCCCTCTTTAAACGAATTGTGGGAAGAACAGCCTGACCAGCCCACAGTCACTTCTTTGCCCCACGAGGTCATCACCCCAACACGACCACCACTACCGACTCGAATTTTTTGTATTCAAGTTCTTTAAATCAGAGCGTTCAATAGTGCCATTTAAATGATGACCATGTCTTGATTTTGAATATTTGACGATACTGTGCAGTCTCGAAAGAACACAGCAATATCATCTTCGATACCAACATCCATTACACCATACTGAAGTCTCATACAACCATACACCACATGTAATCATCCATAACCTTCAACAGCTCAATGAGTTATGATCACCCAGAGTTGATGTCATACCCCCATAAACAACAGGTTCAGCGTTCCAAAACCGAACATTGACACTGTTCTTCCCCTGTTGAAACCAAAGACCTTGACAGACTCCATCTGCATCATTGGCGAGCAACCAGCCTGTTTGTCAGGCCCGGCACAGCTTGCTGCCTGAAGGTTTGCAACCAGCCACGCCCAGCCCACCGCATCTCAGCAGTCTGCCGATTACCTCAATTGCTTACAGGTTTTATAGTCCCCATCTCCAGCCCAGCCATTCAGGAAACACTGACAGGCTCCACGACCATCCTTGAACAAACATGAACGTTTACGCACTGACCATGACCGTTCCCAACGCCCGGCAGCCTGAGAAACAGGTTTGTCCGGGAATCCCATGAACATCCAAAAATGACAAAACCCATCTCCTGTGTGCAATTAAAAATACCCACCAGTTTGTTTCTTTAAAATACTGATCCACAGTGAGCCCTCCACAATAAAAATTGATCGCCCATCTTCGGATAACAACACTTTCATAAGACCTCACCAGATCATAGTTAGACCTTGTTACCTCTTCACCGTCGGTAAACTTTGTTTCCAAAATAAAATATGTTTCAGGCTGTTTCACGAACCCAGCCCAGTCAATTTGTCCAGTTGAATGTTGCCCATTATTAGTTAATACACATCAAACAGCTTCTATCCCATCATCGTGTGGGATACATGTAAATAAAGAAATCACATCTAGAGTGAAAAGCACATGTTTGCTGGGATCAAAAATTGCCGTAATGGCAAACAAATTTAGTTTTGTCAAAAAATGACAAGAATCTTGCAAGCCATTCAACTGGACAAATTGCCACTATTTGTAGGTTCATTGAGATTATTTTACAGAATAATTTTTTTATTTTTAAAGACAAGTTTTACCGACAGGTGAGAGGGGTAGCTATGGGGTCTCCAGCTGCACCCTTTTATGCCAACTTTTCTTAAGTCTTTAACACATAAATTTAACATTTTATTTTATCAGAGATTTGTAGACGATCTGGTTTTTATTATGGAGGGGAACAAAACAACCGTGGATCAATTTCTTTTTGAAATAAATAAGTTAAATTGTTTTTTGAAATTTACTTTAGGAGATGTGGGTCTTACAATAAATTTTTTGGATGTGTGTGTTTCTTCTCAAGTCCGGTTGGGAAATTCAGGAAAGATACACGAAAGAGGACATTATTTAACAGTTATGTTCATTATTCTAGTGCACATCCCAAACACATGATTTGTAACATTCCTAAGGGACAGGTCATTAGGGCCTGTCGGATGACCTCGGATGAAACTGATCTTGGTTTGGAGATTGAGTTTATAAAAAATCTGTTTCTTCAGAGAGGGTACCCATTAGACTTACTGAATAAAACTATAAGCGAAGTGTTAAGTAAACGTAAGCAATATTATCCAGCTTTATTAAACACCTCAAGCTCTAGTTTTTTAAATCTTCCAAGTAACAAACATGCCAATTTTGACAAATGTGACAATTTAGTTTGCTCCTTAGAAATGAGTACAGATGGAGAGTCTATCAAAAGAATTCTTTTGAACAACTGGAAAATTATTGAGGGCAATTCAGATATTTTTCGGGTTTTGGGCAACAGACCTAATTTTGTTTATAGGAATTTATATAACATCAAGAAAGCTCTGGAATTTGATCATAATACATTGAGCAATTTGAAAAAAGAGGTTAAAGGTATGTTTACATGTAACAATTGTAACATGTGTAGGTTTATTGCCAAAGGGCCTATTGTTGTTATAGATTCCTATGAGCGGACCATTATGGTGCCAGAACACGTTAATTGTCGTACCGAGGGGGTAGTGTATGTTGCTATGTGTTGTTCTTGTTCCGGGTTTTATGTTGGTATGACCACCCGCAGTCTAAATGTTCGTATTCGTGAGCACATTTACAATATTAAAATCAAAGATGTTAAAAGCGTTTTATTTAGACACTCTGTTACTTGTAACAATTTTAAAAAATTTGTTTTTTCAGTAGTGGAGGTAGTTAAAACTGATTTAAGGGGTGGTGACTATAAAAACTACGTAGAACAAAGGGAAACACTGTGGCAGGTGAAATTAAAGGCTGACAAACCCCCTGGTTTAAATGAGACCATTAACATTAAATGTTTTTTAAAAGGGGCCCCGTTAGGTATTGATAAAAAAGCACTTGGTTCACTTTCTTTATTTAATTGATTTAAATTGGATTAAATTAATTTTATTGTATTTTTTATAGTTGTATAGACTTTTTATACAGGTTAATTAATTGATTAATTAGTTTATTGGCTGTATGATAGAGTATATATTTGATGTGTTTTAATTTTACGTTATTCTGATGAAGTCTGTTGACGAAAGCGGAAATAAAGGATTTTTCTACGCTATTTCCACTCTAGGAGTTCATTCATTTCTTCTTCCAGACTATTTTCTTTGGATTTGGTTTATTGGCTTTTTTTACACCACTAAAAGTGTTCAATCTCAGCCTCCATGCAGGTTTTATACCAAGGGGATGGAGAACAGCTGCAGCTGTTCCCCTGCATAAGGGAGGACCTTACACAGACCCTGACAATTCCAAATATCCATCCACAACCCCTTTTTCACATTTTTGCACATGGGGTGAAGGTGTCACTAACAGTGACAATTATCTAGACCCAAGGTTTACATCGCTTGGTGGCCATCCCTGCCGCAGTTGTTTTTCCATGCTACACACTCACAATACCCCCTCTTACACTTATGGCCAATTTAGTGTGTCCAATCCACCTATTGCATGTCTTTGGAATGTGGAAGGAAACTGCACCACCTGGAGGAGGAAACCCATGTGAATGCAGGGAGGACATGCAGACTATGCACAGAAAGTATCACAGCTGAAAATCGAACAAGGGAACTTCTTGCTGTGAGGCAACAATGTTATCTGCTGCACCACTAAAGACCCTGGCAATGACAGACCCATACATCTGACCGGCCTCATATCCAAAGCCATGGACAGACTTATTATGAAACTAATCAATCATGATGCAGGTAACCTCTAAACACTGGGTGCGTCTCAGTTTACTCATCAGGGCAGGTCATGTTTAATCAACCTGGTGGATTTTTTTTTTGTTTGAAAAGGATTCCAATGGAATGGATGAAGGCAAAATGGTAGGCACTGCATACCTGGAACTGGCCAAAGCTTTTGACACAATTCCCCACTCAGACTTACTAGAAAAGCTAAATAAACTGGCAATAAACCCCTTATCACCTACTGGACTGCCACCTGGCTCACAGATAGGATGCAGGAAATCAAAATTGAGGAAGCTACCCCCACAAACAGACCAGTCACCAGAAGAGTCCCCCATAGTCCTGTGTTGGGACCCCTCTTTCTTGACATCTACTTTTGTGAAGTAAAAGTGAATACTGAACAGCTGTGGCTGACTAAGCTTGCAGATGACTGAAAGCTAGGAGCAGTCACTGAATCCTCAGATGACTTACCATCCTGCAGGAAGATTTGTCCCAAATAAATTATTGGTACCAAAAACATGGACTGAAATGAAATGTCAAAAAAAAATGCAATATTGTATCCTTTAGAAAGTCATCTACCCCGGGGAACTACCACATTGACAATAAGGCCCCAAGAGTTGACCCAGATGTTCAGGATTTGGGAACTTATGTGGATAGTGACTTAACTTTCAACCAACATGTGTCCATTGTAATAAGAAAGTCTTTCTATAATGAACGGCTTACAAACAAAGGAATTGTGCCTGAATCTAGGGCTGTCATTGTTCCCTTTTACTCAGCCCTCAATAGGCCAATCATTGAATATAATGCAGCCTCTGGCATGTACCTGTCCAGACAAATGCAGCAACTGGAACACCCACAAAGATTACCTTACTAAAAGGATACAAGGCCTAAACAACACATCCTACAAGAACCAACTCAAAGTTCTGCCAATGTACAGAACCACTGGCAAAAAAAATAAATAAATAAGAGACTCAGAAATTCAAGGACATAATTGGTATGTTAGTCAAGAAATGTTCGCGCTGTTTGCAGATGATATTATTTTTTACCTGATAAAACCAGAAAATAATATTTCACTGTTGTGAAACATTTTGAAGCAGTTTCAAATCTTTTTGGAATACATAATTAATGAAGCTAATACAAAAGCAATAGCTATAAATTATGTACCCACACACAAACTGGTTCATCATATCCATATTTATGGAGACAAGATAAAATGAAGTACTTAGGAGTATGGGTTATAAAGGATTCTGGTGTGGCAGCTAAGAATATGTGGGAAGAGACTAAACAGTAATACAAAAACTGAGAAATTCAAAACTCTGTTATATGGATATGGATAGCAAGATGTAAGTAGTTAAAATGTTTTAGTTCCTTTAGCTTTATATACAGGGCAGGCATATTTTTACCAACCAGAGGAGAACTTTTTGTTTGGACAGGTAAAAAAAAAAAAAAAAAAAAAAAAAATATCTCTTGTTTTCCCGCCTTACTGAGCTAGAATAGTCCAGTTTCAGAGCTTGCTGATCCCTGGGCTTTGTTTGCAGTTCCTGTTACTGATTCTTTACCTAATTTGGAAGAGAGGAAGTTCCCTTGCTTACCAGTGGGAGTGGGAAGCATTGAGCTGCCTGTTGGTCCAGTTTTGTGAGGTTTCAGCCAGCAACTTGTAGTTTATTGGTTGTTTTGGGCCAGTTTCTAGCTTCTTTCAGCGCCCTGATATAAAAAACGCTAAACGCGTGTTTTTTAGCTTGTACCTACTCAGCACAGATCCTCGTGGTGGCCAGCAGAGTAATCCAAGCTTCAGAGAGCTAAAAAAGCGACTACCTGATTTAAGTATATTTTGTGTGGCTTTCCACTTCTATTTATCTAGCAACTGTATTTCGCCTGCTTGCTGATACATTGTTTATTGTTTATTCTGCATTTATTCTGTTATTGCACTTGTTTCTCAGTTTGTTACTTTTAAAATCTGTAACTGTTGCAAATTGTTTGTGTAGGCTGTGATAGCCGATTTATAGCATTTATAAGTGTTTACTGTATCTGTTTCTGCTTGTTTTCTGAAAAAAAAAAAAAAAAAAAAAAATATCTCTTGTTTTCCCGCCTTACTGAGCTAGAATAGTCCAGTTTCAGAGCTTGCTGATCCCTGGCTTTGTTTGCAGTTCCTGTTACTGATTCTTTACCTAATTTGGAAGAGAGGAAGTTCCCTTGCTTACCAGTGGGAGTGGGAAGCATTGAGCTGCCTGTTGGTCCAGTTTTGTGAGGTTTCAGCCAGCAACTTGTAGTTTATTGGTCGTTTTGGGCCAGTTCCTAGCTTCTTTCAGCCCCTGATATAAAACGCTAAACGCTGCTTAGCTGAGCTGCTACCGTTGCACACTAGGGCAGCGCCAGTAAAGCAGATTTAAACTATTAGGGCTACCTAAAGTCCACTCTTCAAATTTTCCCTTAAAACTACCTTCCTCGAACTATACTACTGATCTAATCAGCGATCCTATAACTAAAAGATCATCTCTACTTGACTCCAAGTAGACTATTCTCTATCTGTTAAAGCTAGCACTTGCTCCTACAGTACTTATTACCTTGATACGGCACTCTTGTCATAGATAGTACCCCAAAAAGGCAAACCCCATTTCTCGGTCACCCACGCCCCGGAATCTTTTTAAAGTTTTTGTCTATTCCTTCTAGCATGTCGAGGGATCAGTTGCTAGTGTCCTCTCCTGCTCAGCTGGTGAACCTGGGAATATTGAGGCAATGTTACAATTGCCTCATGTACACAGACAACCCTCTCCTCCTCCCACAAAACACAAATACATGCGAGAGATGCAACTATACGGCCAAACTGGAGTCTGAGCTCTCTCAACATAGGACTGGCAAGACCAGTCAGGAGGAGAAGGTTACCACACACACTATAGACCCAGTCTCACATAGTACCATCACAACCTCAAATCATACACATAAACACACAAAGACATTTTTATTATTTTATTTATTTATTTTACATTTGTTAACCGGGCTGGTCTAACTGGATACATATCCGTTTTCAGTAGAGGCCCGAGGAGAAAAGCTCCAATACACAATAGAAGTACATATTTAAATTGCAAGATTCAAAGTATTGTTACAACAAGAGAATACAGCTTACATATGCAGGAATGAAAATTTACATAGATGTTATATAAGACTAAAGGACAGACAGGAAATTATGCACAGAACATTGATTTCGTTAAAGATACTGAAAAATAGACTGAAACCAGAGATTTTCCTTATTACTAAAAGGAAAGAGAAATTTTAGAGATCTGCAATTAGGGAAATGGGCTAGGAAGTGGACCTAGAAGTAAAGAGATATGTAGTTAGTCAGGTTCTCGACATGGGCATGTCCATTGTGTGGAGAGATATTCTTTAAGGTTAGCTTTGAAATGATAGAGCGAAGAAGTAAGTCTAAGGTTGTTTGGCAGGGAGTTCCACTGCTTGCCAATGGAATTTGCATAAAGGGCATCCCCACCTGAGTTTTTTGCTTTAATGGTTAGGATCTGGATGCTGTTTGATGATCGGAGACTATTGAGGTTAGTATATGGAGTTAGAATTGACATACTCGGAGGCTCTGATCAAAAATCTACCAAAACAGCAGAGGCCACCAAAGCAGACACCCAAACAACCACCACCTCAGAACACAACACCTGCAACACATAGACCTCACAGTCAGAGTGTCAAACAGTCACAGCCCTTAAGGCCAAACACAATGCCAGACACACTAGTCATTGGTGACTCCATAGTCAGACACACTGACGTCCCGCTCACCAGACTGAGTAAGGAGAAGGTCACAGTAAGCTGCCTGTCGGGCGCTAGAATCCGCCACATAACGCAAGCACTCAGGTCTCTCAACAGCAGGTACAAATACGACTCAGTCATTGTCCACGCTGGTGTAAACGACCTGAGACGCACCTCCTTGGACTACATGAAAAGAGACATTGAGGAGCTCTCTGATTATGTAGCCCAGGCAGGTATGACCCTGACCTTGAGCAGTATCCTACCTTCACCAAGAATGATGCCACAATACAGAGATAAGATGATCAGCTTTAACAATTGGCTTAAACACTGGTGTCATTCAAAGGGGATCCAGTGTCTGTCTGTCTGGGATGACATGCTGGACAAGCCACGCTGCTTCAAGGGACAGCTTGCACCTGTCACCCCTGGGATTCCGGATATTGGCAAAGGCTCTTGCCACCCCCATAGTGCCTTTTTTAGGCAAAGCTCAAATTCTAAACCTACCACCCTAGAACACAAAAAGGAAAAAACTAAGGGTAATGCTGCTCAATGCCAGAAGTCTAAATCTCAAAATGCACGCACTCGAGGCCCTTCTCAGTATGGAGAACATCGATGTCTGTGCTGTGACAGAAACCTGGTTCAAGGCTCCTGAGAGCACCCCAGCACTAGCAGGTTTTACCTCATATCATGCGTTCCGGCCCCAAAATCCGGACAATACCAAGAAAGGAGGGGGTATCCATATTCATCAAGGACACCCACACCTCAAGACTGGTGGCAACGCACGATGCATCAGAGACCATCCAGGTGCAATTAACCATAGGCAAGACTGCTCTGCAAATTGTAGCATGCTACAGGCCACCCTCACAAACTCAGGAACCTCACATGGCCTTCCTGAAAACACTAGAGGGGTTAAATGTATCACCAAACACCATCATACTAGGTGACTTCAATTACCCTAATATAGACTGGGAACACTACTCAAGCCCAAACACCCTAGCCCAAAAGTTCCTGGAATTCATAAACTCAAATGCCATGGAACAACTAGTCACCATCCCCACAAGAGGAGATAACATACTTGATCTCATCATCACAAACATGGGAACACAATGTTCAACACCGGAAGTATACCCCTCACTGGTGAGATCAGATCACAAACTAATCTCGCTGGAGGTCCTCATCCCACCCCACCTGAAATAAAAAGACCACAGTAAAGAACTTCTCGAAGCCGACTTCACACTTCTAAAGACTAGTGTGGTCTCCTTTAAGGCCCCGAGCCATGGAAAACAGTACTCAAGCCGCTGAATCACTTACAAATGCCTTCTACCAGCACCTGCAGGACTGCATGGATAAGGCAATCCCAAGCAAAACAAAGACTCTTTGTACCAAAGGCAAGCGTCCAGTCTGGTGGACCCCAGCCATAAACAAACTCTACAACAAAAGGAGGAAGCTACTACAAGATAGAGCAAATTCCTTAAAAGGTAAGACACCCTTGATCACTATAAATAAAAACCTAAGAGCTCTCATAAAATCATCCAAAGCAAATTTTGAGAGAAAAATAGCTAAAGACTCAAAAGACAATCATAAGGCCTTCTTTAGCTATAGTTAGAAACCTGGGAGGAAACTCCCAGATATGCTCAGAACTAGTTCAAAATGATGTGAAGATTACTGATCCTACAGACATTGCCAACATACTGGCTGACAGGTTCAGTGCAAACTTCTCCCTCCCCTAAAAGGAGAGATATCTATACCAAACGATTGCAGCCCCCAAACATCTCCAACGCCCAAGTGAGAACTGCTCTCTCCAAAGCAAAAACACAGCATCCATGGGACCTGATGGTGTCCCCGGCTGTGTGCTCCACGAACTCAATGATAATTAAACCCACAGCTAGGACAGCTGTTTAATCAAAGTCTTACCTCTGGATACGCACTCCAGGAGTGGCGCACTGCAACTGTGGTCCCACTTCACAAAGGCGGTGCCTCCACCGACCCTGG
This sequence comes from Protopterus annectens, assembly GCF_019279795.1. Classification (NCBI taxonomy): domain Eukaryota; kingdom Metazoa; phylum Chordata; order Ceratodontiformes; family Protopteridae; genus Protopterus; species Protopterus annectens. The sequence goes on along the minus strand of NC_056748.1, from coordinate 832,211,664 downwards.
AAATTACCGCCCATTAGCCTGACAATCCTTATCTGCAAAGCCATGGAGAGGATCATAATGGACCTCATAAATAAAGACATAGGGAATTTGCAGACTTTGGATCCAACCCAGTTTGGCTTTGTCAAAGGCAGATCATGCCTTTAAACTTGGTTGACTTTTTTCAAACAGTCACCAAAGCCATTGATGAGGGAAAGGCAGTCCATACAGCCTACCTCGATCTGGCGAAGGCCTTCGATACAATACCCCACTCGGGTATCATTGAAAAACTCATCAGCTTAAATGTTAACCCATACATCACAAGATGGGTTGCAAACTGGCTGAGTGACAGAACCCACAGGGTCAGAGTTGCTGGCGCCATGTCAGACTCAAAGCCTGTCACAAGTGGTGTCCCACAGGGCTCAGTCCTGGGCCCACTCTTGTTTGGCATCTACTTTTCCAAAGTACAAGCAAACACAGGAGGGTTATGGCTGACAAAGTTTGCAGATGACTGCAAACTAGGTGCCATAGTAGAAAACACATCTGACACAGATATCCTTCAGAAGGGTCTCACAGAAACGGATAACTGGTGCCAGAGCCATGGCCTAAAGTTAAATGCCAAAAAATGCATAGTCATACCCTTCGGGAAAAACAAGGTTACCCCTAGCTACCAAATAGGTGGCAATCCACTGAGCACAGAAGAAGTTATCAGGGACCTGGGGACCCAGGTTGATAGTAGTCTGTCATTCGACACCCATGTAGCTAAAGTAGTTAGGAAGACCTTCTACATTGCCCACCTTATCATGAAGGGATTCTCATCTAGATCAAGGGAGGTCATAGTCTCCCTTTACTCATCACTCATCAGACCAATGATTGAGTACAATGCCCCATTCGGATGTATCTGACCCGACACTTGCAGCAGCTGGAGAGGCCACAAAAGTTCCTCACCAAAAGGATAAAGGGTCTCAAAAATCTGTCCTATGCTGCCCGACTGAAAGAACCCCAGCTCTATTCAGTCGCTTACCGCTTGCTCAGAGGTGACCTTTGCCTAACATACAAGGCCATGTCAAACCCAGATTTGATGAATATGCTTCACCTCAAAAATCTAGATCCATCAGAGCCACAAGGGCGGAGACTTAAACCTCGACACGGCTATTAATAGGACGTGCTGGAGGGATAGATTCATCACCCAAAGACTCCTATGCTGTGGAACAAAATCCCGTATATGTGAGGAAGAGCACTCGCTGGCCTTGTTCAAGAGAAATCTTGACCAATGGATGGGAGATCACAGATATACCCCAGGGATTACCTCAGTGTCACTGCTCGACAGAGGCACAGCAAAATAATGGGTATAGTTCCCCATACTAAAGGGGTGGCGTAAGCCACAAAACGAGGGGCTAGGCTTGTAAATGCCCTCGGGCAGATAGCCTAGTATGAACCTATGAACCTATGAACTTGTGGACTTGTGGATAGCAATTAATAAAGAGCTGAAGAATTTTATCTGGGAGGGGAAGACTGCAAGAGTCAAGTGGGATAAGCTGATTCTTCCAACTGAACAAGGCAGTTCAGAATTACCAGATTTGAAGGGGTATTTCAGAGCTACATAATTAAGGCTCCTATAACTAGCACAAGCAGAAACCTATAAAGGGAGGATGATGAAACAGGGGGAAGCTCAATAAACAAGGAGAGACTGGGATTTTGGATACAGACCCTTAAGGAGAGTAACAATAACCGTGCAGAATATTATATTTATAAAGCAGCAGGAAGTATTCTAAGAACTAAGCCAACACGGGAATAGAGATGACTGCAATTAGGGATACAGACAATAAATAGGCAAGAGGGGGCTGGAATTCATTATAGAAAATTGGTAAAAGAACCAAGGTACTGGGAGTAAATAATTAAAGAGAGAAAGGTAATAGCATGGGAAGAGGCCAAAAATTTACTTGGACTGCAAGACAGAGATTGCCTTCCCTGTCAAAGATTGATATCAGAGTATAGGCAAAGAGAAAGAAGTAAGCAGAAGACCAGCACTGGTAGACTTTTTAGTAGAATCTAGAGCAGAAGCTGCTGTTAAAAATTGAATACTTACCACAGCATACAAAATATTGTATGCTAACTGTAATAACTATAAGAATCAGAGGAGGTTAGAAAGGATTGGTAAGAGAGACTGGATAAGCAATTCACAAATAAACAATGGGAGGACATATGTACATCTCCAAAATATGAAACCAAGTCTAGAAGATTTAGGATCTTTGCTTGTGTTTACATGTGTATTTTTATACCCCAAATAGACTCCAAAGAACTTTTCCTCAGGTACACAGTGAATGTTGGAGATATTATAGGAAAGAAATGGGTAACTGGGAACATATTTTCTGGGAGTGTAGTGAGTTGGCAGACTTTAAAGATTGCCTGCAGACTGCTCTGTCAGAGATACTGGGTGAGCAAATTGGTATAACAAAGGAAATAATTTTTTTGAGCTATGATATAAAATCAGAACTGCCTAGACATAGTAAGGCTTTGCTGAGTCTAATTATAGTGGCCGCCAAAAAAGCAATTACTAGAAAATGTTAATCAAAGTCTGAACCAGGTTTTCTAGAAGTATTGAATATAGTAACAGAGATAAAACAACTGGAATTGGGATCTTTGGAAAAGGGGTAGGAGCAAATTACATAGGCAAAAAATGGAACTGTGGGAACACTACATGCATAGGAGGAACGAGGTTTAAAAGAAGCCAAGATTTGAATGAGCTATGTAATGTTTGTCTGATATTACCTGGATGCATTATAAGTGATGTGTGATGTTTGTGACTGAAACTATGTCTTATTTTATTTTTTTTTAGTAAAAAAAAGAAACATCTTTATTAAGTCATCACTTATGACACAGGCAATCATACATTTACATTTGGTTCCATTTTTTCTATGTAATTTGCTCCTACCCTTTTCTAAAGATCCCATTTACAGTTGTTTTATCTCAGTTATTATATTCACATTTGGTTTAGACTTTGATTTCCATTTCCTAATAATTACTTTTTTAGCAGCCACCATAACTGGACTCAGCAAGGCGTTACTATGTCTAGGCAATACCGATTCTGCAGCATAGCTCAACAAAATCCCAGTTTAAAATTCCAGTGATGTGAACGTTCATTTAAGTGAACGTTTGGTGTTGCCGTCTCAATCTAGTGAGATTCGGGTAAGTGGTATTTTGGTAATTAGACTTAGACACACACACACACACACACACACACACACACACACACACACACACACACACAAACGTATACTTACATAAACACACACATATGATTACTTTGTGTATGTATAAACACATTTAATTCAGTTCCATGAAATACAGATTCATTGTAAATGAAATTTAACACCATTCATCAATATCCGCTTCTACGACTATTAAGGAAATAAAACAGAGCAAATATCTTTTAAGGGAAGCACGCGCTTTTGTTCACTGATCTCACATTACCAGAGTGGCATATTTTACTCAACATTTCTCTCGTAATCACACAGACACAATGATCTCACACACACATACAACCTTCATTATGTTCAACATGCACCCAAAGGCATTTTTAATATCTTTACTAAACATGACATTTTTAAGTGACGTGTACACACACAGTAACAGAAAACATAACCACAATTCTGTTATTTTCATGCAGTGAATGTTTTCTTTTTAACAATTTTCATTCACTGACATTGCAATTGTTCAGTTACTGCATTCCCTTAAATTTCACTCATCCTGAATATTATTCTGCAAGTTTTGTTCTCACAAATTCCATTTATTTCTATGTAATTTATTCATAGGTTCATAGGATGATACTAGGCTACGGGCCCGGTAATTCTAGCCAAGAATTTTGCCCCTGGTCCCACAAAGTCAGCACCTGTTTACCCTGTCCAGCAGGGACACAGGTGGGATCCCACGGGTGTATTTTCTGTTTCCCATCCAGTCGTCCAAGTTCCTCTTAAAGAGGGCTAGAGAGGTACTCTGCTTGACATGGAGAGGGAGTCTATTCCACAGGTGGGGAAGCCTTTGCTCCTTTCTTTTTCTAAAGATCCCAGCTCCAGTTGTTTTATCTCCTTTATAATATTCATTATTCTATTTAGATTTTGATTTCCAATTTTCTAGCAACTACTTTTTTGGCAGCCAATAACATTAAACTTAGTAAAGGCTTACTGTGCCAAAGTAATTCAGATCTTGTATCTCAGCTCAACAGAATAATTTCCTTAGTTACAATCACTTGCTCCCTCAGCCTTAGTTACAATCACTTGCTCCCTCAGCATTTTCAACAAAGTACACTCCAGGGAAATTTTAAAATCTGCCAACTCATTACATTCCCCCAAAACATGTTCCCAATAACCTCTTTCTACACCTCCAGCATCTGCTATCTACCCGAGGAAAACTTCTCTTAAGCCTGCTTCGGAAACACAAATATCTATGTAAACACTTTCATACAAAAGTTTTAAATCTTCTGGACTTTGATGCATACTTAAGGATCATACAGATGTCCTCCCTCTGTTCCCTTATGAACTGCTTTTCCAATACCTTTGGTTCCTTTGCTAATTTTCTCCAATAAATTCTAGCTACCTGTTGCCTGTTTTTTATACTCTAACTTACATTTATCCCTGTCGGTAAAATCTCCTTTCTCCACTGCGTTGTTGGATTAGTTTTTAAAATACTTTCTGCTGTATTATAAAATAATATTCTATATAGCTGATACTATTCTTAAGGGCCTGCATCTAAAAATCCTATTCTCACTTTATTTCTTGAATTCCCTCTTGCATCATCAAAATCCCTTTCCACTTTGATTTATAACCTTCTGCTCGAGTTATATGTGTGTATCTACACATATATATATATATATATATATATATATATATATATATATATATATGTGTGTGTGTGTGTGTGTGTGAGACATGCACATGCACACACACACACACACACACACGAGCCTTACCAGCATAGTTCTAAAGTATCCCCTCAAATCAAGTAATCTTAAACCACTTTTCCTATGGAGAAAATCAGCTTATCCCACATAAATCATCATCCACAACTTCTCTCGGGGTGATAAAGATACATGATACATGTTACATGTACATAAAGGGACCAAAAATATCTTAAACATTTTCCCTGCTTGTATCTTATTATCCATGCCCATAATCATTGACTTCCATCATCTCACCTACACATCCCTTAGGTGCCATAACTTAATGCTTTTTAGTCCATACAGGTAAATACTTCACCTTTTCGTGTCTCCATAAATATGGGTATTGCTGAACCAATTTATGTACGAGTACATAGATTATAGGTTCATAGGTGTGTACTAGGCTAATGGCCCTGGAGCCCTTACAAGCCTAGCCCATAGAAGTGCCCTGGAATTGTGCCGCCCGACATTAGTTCCCATTGCCTCTATCAAGTAGAGTCACTGGAGTGATCCCCGGGGTTAACTTTCTATTACACATCCACTCATCAAGATTTCTCTTGAAGAGGGACAGCGAGGTGCTCTGCTTGTTATGTACGGCAATTCTATTCCAGAGCATGGACAGTATCTGGGTGAGGAATCTGTCCCTCCAGAATGTTCTGATGATTGTGGTAATAAGGTTGACGTCTCTGGAGCGTGTGGTGTGGAGGGATTGGGATTTCTTTAGATGTAGCATTTCTAACAGAGCTGGGTCAGACATGGCTTTGTAAGCAAGCAGAGATCACCTCTAAGTAGGCAATATGAGACAGAGAACAGCTGGAGTCTTTTGAGTCTGTCCATGTAGGACATGTGTTTAATGCCTAGGATCCTCTTTGTGAGGTACTTCTGTGGCCTCTCCAGCTGTTGCATGTGTCTAGTGAGGTACATGCCAAATTGGGCATTATACTCAATGACTGGTCTAATGAGGGAAGAATAGAGAGAGATGATGACCTCTTTCTTCCTGGATGCAAAACCCTTGGTAATGAGATGTGCCACATAGAAGGACTTTCTGACCACAGTGGCAATGTGGTGGTCGAAGGAGAGGTTGCTGTCAACCTGCATCCCTAGATCTCTTATAACACCTTCAGTGTTCAGTGGGCTCCCATCGAAGTGGTAATTAGTAGGAACTGAGTTTTTACCAAAGGGGATGACGACACATGTTTTGGCATTAAGCTTAAGGCCATGGTTTCGACACCAGTCATTGGTCTCAGTGAGGCCTTTCTGTAGGATGTCTTTATCACTTGGGGAGTTAATAATGGCTCCCAGCTTGCAGTCATCTTAGTCAGCCAGAGTCCCTTTGTGTTGTCCTGGTCTTCTGAGAAGTAGATGCTGAACAGGAGAGGACCCAGGACCGATCCCTGTCGCACTCTACTCGTGACTGGTCAGCAGTCTGACTTGGAGTCTGTTACTTTCACACTGTGCGTTCTGTGAGCCAATTTGCAACCCACCTAGTGATGTAGGGGGTGATGTCTAGTTGGGTGAATTTATCAATAATTCCCAAGTGAGGAATGGTATCAAAGGCCTTGGCCAGATAAGGTAGGCTGTATGCACTGCCTTACCTTCATCCACAGCCCTGGTAACTGACTCAATGAAGTCAACCAGGTTGAGCAGGTATGATCTCCCTTTCACAAAGCCAAATTGCGTGGGGTCTAGAGTTTGGAGATTTCCTATATCTCTGTTAATCAAGTCCATGATGATGCACTCCATAGCTTTACATATCAGACTCATCAGGCTAATGGGGCAATAATTCCCAGGGTCTGTAGTCGCTCCCCCTTTATGGAGAGGGATGACTGTAACAGTGCGCCATTCGGTATGGACAAAGCCTAAGGTGAGGCTATGATGGAACAGGGCACACAGATGTGGTACCAGTTCCCTTTGTAGTTCATGCAGGACACAGCCATGGATATTATCAGGTCCAATGGAAGCTGTATTCTTGGCCTGGGACAATGCAGCTTTAACCTGTGCTGCAGTAATGCTGGTTGCCTGGCATTCATCCGGTATTGTGATTGGTCCTTTGGGGGGGGGGGTAAAGTTGGCACTGAATCTGTCAGCCAGTATGTTGGCAATATCTGTTGGTTCAGTATAGGAGGTACCATTGTGCAGTAACTCAGAACAAATCTGGGTATTGCCATGGAGGTTCTTGGTATAACTATAAAAGGCTTTGTGATTGTTTTTAGTGTCTGCCACAATTCTGCCTTCGTAGCTGGCTTTGGAGGATTTGATGAGGGGATCTCAACTTTTTGTTGAGGCTAATAAGGGAGTTTTTCCAATCTTTTGACTTCACCTTTTTCTGCAACAGTTTCTTCCTTCTGTTGTAGAGTTTATTAATGGCATGGGACCACCAGATTACCTTCCTTTTTTGGAGGAGAGCATCTTGGTTCTGTTGGGTATGGCGAGTTCCATGCGTTTACATACATGCTCGTACAGTCACTGGTGCATGATTTGGCAGTCATGCAGCTATTTTCCATTGGCATGGGTGCTGTGAAGTTAGCCAACTCTGTTTTTAGGAGCCCAAAGTCAGCTTTGGAGAAGTTTTTCAAGGTGGTTACCTTTGCGGGGTGTGTGGGTGAGATGTGGATTTCCATGGTGATTAGTTTATGGTCGGATCTGACCAGGGAGGGATTGACTATTGGTGTAGAGCAACGATCTCCCATGTTAGTAATAACAAGGATGTTGCTTGCTCTAGTGGGGGTCAGAATGAGTTGGTCCACGTGACTGGAATTGATGAATTCCAAGAAGTGTTGGGCCAGTGTATTGGTGCTTGGTAGTTTTCCCAGTTGATGGAGGGGTAGTTGAAGTCTCCTAGTATGAGAGTGTTGGGTTGGACCTTGATAGATTCCAGGGTGCTTAGGAATGTGGAGTGAGAGTCTAGGGACATGGTTGGGGACCTATAGCAGGCTATGACCTGGATCGCCATCTTACCCAATGTTAGTTGCACCTTAAGTATCTTCGATGCGTTATGCTGGACTACTAGTCTGGAGGTGTGCATATCCTTTATGAATATGGAGACATCACTGCCTTTGGAGCTTCGGTCCATGTTTCTGGGCCAAAAGGTGTGGAATGAGTTATAGCCTGGTAGCGCAGGGGTGCTTTCTGCTGCTTTAAACCAAGTTTCCATTACAGCACAAATGTCGATGTCCTCCATTTTGAGGAGTGCTTAGAGCGAGTGCTTTTTGAAATTTAGACTTCTAGCATTGAGCAGAATGACCCTCAGATTGCATTTATTTATAGCTGTTATGGTGGTAATTTAGTCTTTGGAACATTGCCTAAAAAATGCATTATAGGTGTGGCAAGAGCCTTAGCCAGCACCTGGAAACCCAGGGGTGACAGATGCAGGCCATCTCTGGAAAAGCATCGAGGTCTGTCAATCATGTCATCCCAAGCAGACAGATACAGGATCCCCTTAGAATGACACCAGAAACTTAGCCAATTGTTGAAGTCAATAATTTTTTGTTTGCATTGCTGTATCATTCTGGGTGACGATAGGATACTGCTCAGGGCTAGGGTATACCTGCCTGGGCCGCATAATCCAAGAGCTCCACCATGTCTCTTTTCATGTAGTCCAGGGAGGTGTATCTCAGGTCATTCACACCCACATGGGCAATGACAGAGCCATACTTGTACTTGTTGTGGAATGACCTGAGTGCATGTGCTATGTGTCGGATTCTGGCAACTGATAGAAAGCTGAATGTTACCTTCTCCTTATTCAACCTAGTGAGTGGGACATCAGTGTGCCTCACTATTGAGTCACCTATGATTAGTATATTGGGCAAGGTGTTTAGCCTTACTGTTGAGGTGAGCTATGTGTCCTGTGGTTTGTTCTGTGTTGTGGTGGTCAAGTGCATTTCTCTCTTGGCGGTCTCTGCTGTTTGGGTAAATTTCCATTGATAGTGTCCGCAAAGGTGGGTGTATAGTTTGTGTTTTTATGTGAAAGCTGTGATGGTGGGTGTTCTGGAGGGCTATGTGTTCCATGTGGTGTGGTGCAGGTGTTGAACTTCTCCTCTTGACCAGCTAGTCCAGTCATGGCTGGAGAGTGCATAGCTTCCAATTTGGCGATATAAGTGCATCTCTCACAAGTCTGTGTGTTGGGAGGTAAAAGAACAGGGTTGTCTGTGTACATGAGGCAGTTGCTACATTGCCTCAAAATGCCGAAGTGCACCAGGTTAATAGGAGAAAGCACATGGAACTGCCCTTTAATCATGCCAAGAGTGTTTGTAACTACTATGTATTGAAGCTATTTCCATGAAGAACGACTTGTGCTGATGGCACTTGGGTATGCTACAATAATTGCTACAAAAACCTGTTGAAGTACAAAGTGATTAAGCTATTTTAAGTGCAAGAGAGAGAGAGAGAGAAAGAACTAGCAAGATCTAAGGGAAAAACTGAAGAGGAGACTTTCTGGCACCAGTAATAGGTTACCTCAGCTCAGAGCCGCTGCATGGAACTTAAACAAGCACAAACCCACACAAACGTGGGCTTTTAAACCAGAAAGTTGAAAGGGATGGTAAAACTTCCCAAATGGCCAATAAACTACAATTTCTGGGCCAGAAACCACTCCTCCTGTGGTAGAAAGGCTATCTAGTGCTTACCGCTCCTACTGATAAGTTAGAAGGCTTCCCTCCAACACAGAAAGGCTTGGGTGGGCTCAGAGGCTTACAAACAGTCCTGGATACAGCAAATCTGTATCTGGACTAGACTAGTTACATGAAAGATGGAAACAAGCTTAGAACTTTTTTTTTTTTTTTTTCCAGAAAAGCAGCTAAAACAGCAGTAAAAACAATTTAAATGCAGTGCAAGCTAGCACAATTGAGTGTGTAGCAATATTAAAGCAAATACAGTTAAAATAAATGCAATTTAAATTAAAAAAAAGACTACAAACAAGTGCAGAAAGCAATAAATTAGGAAAAATGAAAATGGAGGCACTGAGAGTATGCTCCTTCTCCTTCCTGATGCTCTTGCAGTCTGCAGGATGCCACAACTGGATCCAAGTAGCTTAAATAAGTGAAAACCCGTGCAAATGTGGGCTTTTAAACCAGAAAGTTGAAAGGGATGGAAAAACTGCCCAAACAGCCAATAAACTACAATTTCTGGGCCACAAACCACTCCTTTTGTGGTAGATAGGCTACCTAGTGCTTACCACTCCCACTGATAAGCTAGAAAGCTTCCCTCCAAAACAGAAAGGTTTGGGGGTGGGCTTAGAAGCTTACAAACAGTCCTGGATACAGCAAATCTGTATCTGGACTAGACTAGTTATAGGAAAGGCGGGAAACAAGCTTAGATCTTTTTTGTTGTTGTTTTATATTTTTTTTTTACAGAAAAGCAGCTAAAACAGCAGTAAAAACAATTCAACTGCAGTGCAAGCTAGCTCACTTGAGTGTGTAGCAATATTAATGCAAATATTGTTTACATAAATGGAATTAAATTAAAAAATGACTAAAAATAAGTGCAGAAAGCAGTAAATTAGGAAAAAATCAAAATGGAGGCACTGAGAGTATCAGAAAACAATGCCAGCAAATATATAAATGATACAGTCAAGCAAAAATTAAGACAGTGCAGAATTCCAAACAGGTAAAATTGCCAATAAATATACCTGTCAGCTCTATATTTCCAGATTGTTTGAGAAGCTTAAAATGGAGGCACTTAAGAGTACCAGAAAATGCCAGCAAATATATAAATGATTCAATCAAGCAAAAATTTAAGAAGTGCAGAACTCTGAACAGTTAAAAATTGACAAAAAACATACCTAGCAGCTCTGTATTTCCAGACTGAGAAGCACATGCAGTCAGAACTCAAGGATATTCTAGAAATGGTATGCAGGACTTTATGGAGAGAAGGTTTTTTAAGGGTTTGTCCACAACAGTGTAGACAACAAGAACCCTCTTAAATGTAAAGTAACTTGCCTGAAGCATAAGTGTTAAGACCAAAGCTTAAAATGCTTAGAATAACAGATAAATTTAATTAGGCTACTAACAAGCAGTATTAAATGTAGCAGAATAAAAGCACTTGAACACTTAAGAGCACACAGCAAAAATAAGGTAATAAATTATGAAGAACACAATTACAGTAAAAGCAGATAAATAAAGTGTACATTTTTTTTTTTAAGTGGACAGGGAGGAAACAGAAGTGTTCAAAGTCAAAGAAGCAAGGGGACAGTCCTGCCCAAATAATCTCACTGCACTATGTTGAGTGATCAAATGAGACTGGACTGGTAGCAGTGACCAAGATCAGATTTACAGCAGTAGCGGGCAAATCCAAAGCCACCAAGATTAACACTACAAGAACACTTGGGAGGGAGGGCAGTAAAATAACAGTGCAGACAACAACAAAGGACAGAAACAATACAGCAAATATATAAATAATAAAGCAAACATAAATACAGCACAGTGCAAACTGAGTTGCAAAAAATGTACTTATCAGTTTGGAATATCAGACGGGAAAAGATTCCAACTCCGCTCACAGTCAGAAGAATTTAGCTCTCTGCTATATCAGCTCTGCACAAATTCACAGAAATGTATTTTGTAATGGAAGTACAACACAGAAAATACACCTCAGGCAATGGTGAACAGCTAAGATGGACTGGCTCAACAACCCCCACCTGAAACTAGGTTTTGAGCTACTCTGAGAACAAAGTACAGACAACAACAAAGGGCAGAAACAATACAGCCAATATATAAATAATAAAGCAAATATATAAATACAGCACAGTGCAAACTGAGTTGCAAGAAGTGTATTTATCAGTCTGGAATATCAGATGGGAAAAGATTCCAACTCTGCTCACAGCCAGGAGAATTTAGCTCTCTGCTATATCAGCTCTACACAAATTCACAGAAATGCAGTTTGTAAAACACAGTCTATCACTATAGACTTTGTTTTATCTTCATTTATTTAATATTCTGAAAAGAACTGGAACTGTTCTCAATGTTCTACAGTACCAAAATGTCCTTTTCTGGCTTTATCAAGTACAAAATAACATCAACTGTGAATAAAGTTAAGATTATTTGATTACCATACCAGGTATACCCTTGAATTTATGATTCCTTTATTTTATTTGCTAATGGTATAAAGCAAATAACAAAGGGGCAAGAGGGCATCCCTGCCTTGTTCCTCTAGTCAGACACAGCTTGTCAGAGAGAATGTCTCCCACCTTAATTCTCACATCTGAGCCTTTACATATTATTCTCTTTAACCCTAGTATTATGTCAGAAAACACACAGCTACTATTGTTCTACTTAAAATACCAGGTGATCTTATTGAATGTTTTCTCTGCATCAACACCCACCAACAACAGTGCCACTTTCTTTCACTCTGCTTACCTCTAAATCATCATTGTTCTATTAATATTGTCAAATATGTGTCCCCTTCCACAAAGCCACACGTATCTCTATCTAGCCAGTGGAGGATCCAGAACATATGTGGCTGGGGGAGCTTACAGTACTCCATAGTCGCATTTCTTGGTACAGTCATCCCTCATTTCCATTTCATGTTCTGCATATTTAGAAATGCATATTATGAGACTAAGAACAGTGTTCTGCAAAACACAAGTAAATGTCATACAGACATTAAAAGCATAAAAATAATCCATAATACTAGGTATTACATTTAAGCCCTAAAAGATAGTTCTCGACTGCCTTCCTTCTAGGAATCCCAAAACCATCTGGTTGAATTCTTTTTTGTACTTTCGCACCTTGTCTTCCCCTCCATATGTTTTCTTCCATCCATTCAACACACTAATATCCAAGACTACAGTGACATAGCTTAATTAAGCCTAAGTCTGGGAGCCGTTAAGACACAGAAGCCACAGAGTGCTAGAAACTCTTGATGTATATTTAAAAAAAAAATTCCAACATTTGGATATAATGGCAAACAAAAATCTTGACTAAAGAAAGAATTTCGGTCTTATTTTCTTTCAAAAACAACAAAGAAAAGTGGTTCCAACAAATAACGCCAGTCTATGTAAAATCCAAAATAACTGCCATGCAATACATTAAATGCACTTCTTCAGACAAGATTTTAGTCACTAAAACATACGTATATATACACACACATATAAATAACCAATTACATACAGCCCTACCTAATTAAATATTTAATTAAGATCTATCAATTAGATATACTTAATTAAAAACAACAACAAATGCATCATAGTAGAGGTAATAACAACTCTAGCTCTACTATCAATTTTATAAGTTTTAGTAAATTCTATAAAGTTTATAAAACCTATAACCCAGCGAGTGAGTTAAGATAAACTTTACTTAAAAATTGATCTAATAAAAACCAAGTGAAATAATAAATAATATTTAAATATACAAACTACAATGTTTTCATCAAATAAACCTTATCTATCAAGGGCTTTCAATTTAAGAAGGCATTTGATAGAACACATCATTTATCCCGGTGTACATAGACATTGGTTTTGAGTTGCCACAGCAACTCATGCAGATGCCATGGTCCACCTCTTGGGTTTTATTAATTTTCTGGCAACAGTAAACAAAACTGTGTGTATTGTTTTCACCACACCTTTAGAAATAGCATACAAGTGCTCATATATGCTGGCTTGCCCAAATAGAATACAGAACATACTTTACAAGTGGCAAGGTAAACCACACCTTGACTTTGACAATTACATTTATCATTGACATAATATTTAACTCCTCTAATTAAAAAGGTAGCACCAGTTTGAATAAACTTGCAGTAGTTGCAATGACCGCATTTATGCATACCTTTATTTATTCTATATTGCTTAATAGGGAGCTCTAACAGAGTTTTCAAAGAAGGTGCTTTCCTAAATACTACTAAGGGTTTTGGTCCTAGAATAGCACTAAATTGTGGATCTTGCGAAATAAAGTCCCAGTTGTTATTCAAAATGCCCCTAAATTGCATTGCCAATTCATTGAACTGGGTCAGGAAGCTAGTATTGTAATTAATTCCTCCACTAGCCATGTTAGTGGCTGTGTCTGCATTATTCATAATATTTACATTAGCTGAAATAGGTACATTGTAAGAATTGGTCCTAAAGAACCATTTTGTCTCTTCTGCTTTACTTCCCAGATAACGGAATTAATTAATTTACTGGGATAACCTCTGTTAGAAAACATTACTGCTAGCGTGTAACATTCCTCTTCAAATGTGTTTTCATTAGAACACATACGAGATGCTCGTACTAGCTGACCTTTAACCACCCCTCTCTTCTGAAAGAAGGGGTGGCAACTAGAAAAATGTAAAAAGGAATTGCTGTAATAGGGTTTTCTGTATATACTAGTACTAAACCTTCCCCTTTCTATATCTTTCCGATTCACTATATCCAAGAAATTAATGGATACTTCATCAAGGTTGTAAGTGAAATCTAAAAATGGGGTAAAAGAATTCATAACTTCAACCAAATTAATGGCTTCTTCATTACTACCTTTGATTATCATTATGATGTCATCTTGGTATCGTGTATACCAAATGACTACATCTTTATAAAGCTGATGCGGGAACAGAAAAGTACGCTCCCAAAAAGCCATAATGGAGTTAGCAAAGCTGCCCCCACATGGGGAGCCCATTGCAACCCCGGTTAGCTGTAAATAAAGGTCATTCTTAAACATGAAAAAATTGTTGTTTAATACCAATTCTAAAAGAAGGTGGGGGGGGGGCAATTCTTATGTATGAAGATGACTACGAAACTAGGATGAATAACATGTCATCTATTAATTATAGTAAGGTTTCTAAAAATGAACTAAATCAATCATACCAAAGAATCAAAAACATCTTAAGTGACTTGTTCATAGAGGGTAGTATTTCTATGGATTTATATTACTACCTATCTATGTCAGCTCCACTGGTTCCGGTTATTTTCGGAGTTCCGAAGTTACATAAGAATATTCAATGCCCTCCCTTTAGACCTATTATTGATGGTCGTCAATCTATTACCTACTCATGTGCAAAATGGGTAGATAACAAGTTAAAAGAGGTTCTAAAAACAGAACCACAAATTTGCAAGGATTCCTGGCACGTCTTGGAACATCTCAACAATATTTAATTTGATACTAGTCTTAAATTTCTGACAGCCGATGTCAGAGATTTATACACAGTAATCCCGCAGCATATAGGGGTTGACTGGGTCAGGGACTTTTTGTTAAGTAAACGTCTCCCAGGCAATGATATCGACCTAGTTATTAATCTTTTAGAATTGGTATTAAACAATTTTTTCATGTTTAAGAATTACCTTTATTTACAGCTAACCGGGGTTGCAGTGGGCTCCCCATGTGGGGGCAGCTTTGCTAACTCCGTTATGGCTTTTTGGGAGCATACTTTTCTGTTCCCGCATCAGCTTTATAAAGATGTAGTCATTTGGTATACACGATACCAAGACGACATCTTAATGATAATCAAAGGTAGTAATGAAGAAGCCATTAATTTGGTTGAAGTTATGAATTCTTTTACCCCATTTTTAGATTTCACTTACAACCTTGATGAAGTATCCATTAATTTCTTGGATATAGTGATTCGGAAAGATATAGAAAGGGGAAAGTTTAGTACTAGTATATACAGAAAACCCTATTAGAGCAATTCCTTTTTACATTTTTCTAGTTGCCACCCCTTCTTTCAGAAGAGAGGTGGTTAAACATCTCGTATGTGTTCTAATGAAAACACATTTGAAGAGGAATGTTACACGCTAGCAGTAATGTTTTCTAACAGAGGTTATCCCAGTAAATTAATTAATTCCATTATCTGGGAAGTAAAGCAGAAGAGACAAAATGGTTCTTTAGGACCAATTCTTACAATGGGCTACAATGTACCTATTTCAGCTAATGTAAATATTATGAATAATGCAGACACGGCCACTAACATGGCTAGTGGAGGAATTAATTACAATACTAGCTTCCTGACCCAGTTCAATGAATTGGCAATGCAATTTAGGGGCATTTTGAATAACAACTGGGACTTTATTTCGCAAGATCCACAATTTAGTGCTATTCTAGGACCGTATTTAGGAAAGCACCTTCTTTGAAAACTCTGTTAGAGCTCCCTATTAAACAATATAGAATAAATAAAGGTATGCATAAATGCGGTCATTGCAACTACTGCAAGTTTATTCAAACTGGTGCTACCTTTTTAATTAGAGGAGTTAAATATTATGTCAATGATAAATGTAACTGTCAAAGTCAAGGTGTGGTTTACCTTGCCACTTGTAAAGTATGTTCTGTATTCTATTTGGGCAAAACGGAAAGCCAGCTTAAGCAACGTATATATGAGCACTTGTATGCTATTTCTAAAGGTGTGGTGTCAAACAATACACACAGTTTTTTGTTTACTGTTGTCCAGAAAATTAATAAAAACCCAAGAGGTGGACCATGGCATCTAAAATTGGAAGAGCATGAGTTGCTGTGGCAACTAAAAACCAATGCCGATGTACAGTTCTATCAAATGCCTTCTTAAATTGAAAGCCCTTGATAGATAAGGTTTATTTGATGAAAACATTGTAGTTTGTATATTTAAATATTATTTATTATTTCACTTGTTTTTTTATTAGATCAATTTTCTACTGTGGTTAAGTAAAGTTTATCTTAACTCACTTATAGGTTTTATAAACTTTATAGAATTTACTAAAACTTATAAAATTGATAGTAGAGCTAGAGTTGTTATTACCTCTACTAGGATGCATTTGTTGTTGTTTTTAATTAAGTATATCTAATTGATAGATCTTAATTAAATATTTAATTAGGTAGGGCTGTATGTAATTGGTTATTTATATGTGTGTGTATATATACGTATGTTTTAGTGACTAAAATCTTGTCTGAAGAAGTGCATTTAATGTATTGCATGAAAAGCAGTTATTTTGGATTTTACATAGACTGGCGTTATTTGTTGGAACCACTTTTCTTTGTTGTTTCTGAGTTTTTTTTTTTGAGTTTTTATTTTCTTTCAAGAAGTAGTAAGTTGTGTCCAAGGTAGTGGACAAAGCTGGCAAAATTAGAGTTTCTCATTTAAACTAAGAAGACAAATCCTACAAGGATACTCAAACCATGCATGGAAATAGTGTCTGCCTCTCCACCCCACCAGCGTTACACTGGGATGAAAGTGAAAGAACAAATTGACACAATTATGTATTTCAACTCATTGCTGTTATACATAGCATGACTCCTCATCCTTACCCCAAAACACAGCCATCTTCTATGTACTCCTCTGACATCAGACTGGGCTAAAAGTGAATGAACAAAATGCCAAGGTACAACAGTTCAACTTGATGCTGTCAGACATGTGTACAGCATTGCCTCTATACTCCTATCCCCAAAAGACAATTACTTACATATATGTCTGACATCTGAGTGCAAGGAATATGGAAAAAACCCCCCAACAAAAACTAATGATCACATTAGTATCATCCAGCAAGATGTCTTCGTACACTGCCTTCAGACATGGCATAGTGACCTTCTGAGCAAACCTTTGAGGTGTGACTGAGAAAATTTAAAGAAATAATTACCTCGTTCTCTCCAGCCTCCACAATCTATAGCAAACTTCTGTGAACTTTTGGGCTGATTTTAACACAGGAGAGATTGAAGGCAGAGGTTTGAAGGGGACTATATTACGTCATCGAAGTTTTATTTCCACGAATACCTAATCATCGACCCTTTATATCGAACATCCACTCAGTGAATGTTCACATCAGCAAATGTTTTTCATAGGGAAGGGAATTACTTATCTACCACAACGATCATGACTCACACTACATTATTTCAAACCTACCAAGTTGGGAGGTGGGCTAAACACCACACACCCCCTACTTATATATATCAACTCCGAGATCGTACTACAGTGGAGAAAATGGCAAATTTATAATGATAGCCAGCTAACTCCCTTCCCTATAAAAAACATTCACTGATGTGAACATTTGATAAACGGATGTTCAATGTAAAAGGGGTCGATGATTAGGTATTTGCGGAAATAAAACTTAGATGAAGTAATATAGACCCATTTGAAGATGGAACCCCTCTACTAAGCCAGTCTCAAAATTGCCTCATACAGCTAGAAGTGTGGGAGCTGTCAGGCCTTTAGAAGCTCTGAGAATCTAGAAACTCTGTGATGCATGTTCTGCCTTAAGTTTTAAAGACAACTACTTGTAGACAGTCTTTATTACTGGTGTCCAAAAGAATGACATTTGTAACCACTAGTTTTTTGTGTGACCACAAATTATTTTTCTGCACATATACACACAGACATACACATGTACACATGCACACAGACACACACTACTCATTTATATTGCACACTAGCTTTCAGCAAACTGGAGGAACACTGATTCTCCTAAGGCATATCTTTGGGGTGTTGGCAGAAACCAGAGCATCTGGATAAAACTCACACCAAGACGACTAAAGAGGACATGCAGACTCCACATAGATGGAGCCACTGCCAAGATCACAAACACTAGGAGATTGCAATGCTACTAATTATGATATTATCAGTTGCTTTCACATACATCCTGCCCAAATCTGAAAACCTAAGCAATTATGTGCAATGCTGAGGTTTAAATGTGATGGACTGTAAAGGAAATCATGGCCAACTTGTTACCACCCCCAGATATATATATATATATATATATATATATATATATATATATATATACATATATATATATATATATATATACATATATATATATATATACATACATATATATATATATATATATATATATATATATATATATATATATATATATATATATACATATATATATATATATATATATATATATACATATATATATATATATATATATATATATATATATATATATATATATATATACATACATACACAAAAGTTAATAAAATTAATAAAATGCCTAAAAAAAGAAACAGATAACATCCATTGTGTTAAGTATTAGCCCCGCCCCCCACAAAGCCTTTCAGAACCACCACCTGCTATCATGTCTTCCAGCAACACACCACACAGAACTGCCAATAAATGTAGCTGTGTATCTTACAAATAAAAAAATCTGAGACTAAATAAACATAGTATAAGTATTTATTGTGGCCAACCTATACTGGTGGTGTTAAAGATACCAAAGAATACTGTTTTCCATAATGCAGGACTTTATCATTTACCATAAAAGCTGCTAGAATAAAAGAGCTTTGCATGAACAAACATTTTCTGAGGGATATGAATAGGTCTGCTAGAAGTGCTTGCATGCCATTTTCTCACAACAAATTTCCCCACTGCCACTCACATGTTTCAAGAAATGCTCTAACACCCACTAACTTGATTTTCCTTAATTGAGCATTCCTCCCAATGCCTGACCTCAGCAGACTAATCTACTAAGACCCTGATCCTAAAATGTAAAACCTCTTGCCCAGTCCCTAACTCTAACGTCCCTAAACAGAAAATCCAAAATCACTCCCTAAGCCTCCTTTCTCCCTCCCTAAATCTGAAGTCCTGATCACTTCCTAAACCTAAAATGCCCCTCCTCCTCTATAATTCTGGAGTTCTCCTCCCTAATTCCTTTTTGAATGTACCGAGCCCTCAGCTGTTTCCTTCCCTAGGGGCTAGGACACAAGCATTCATGTGTACCAGCTGCTCATCTGCACTCATATTAGAGTTTGAGCACTAGGAGCTGCCTGCACATGCTACAAGATGCTCTGGTCCCTGGCATCAAGGAACTTGTCTTTGAGCACACGGATTAAAGCTCTTGTAATATCACCAACAATTTGCTGGGCATGATGACACAATTTCCACATTTTTAAATTCCTACTGGCTCACAGTCACACAGCATCTGTCCTGCATTATCACGCCTCTCAAACTATACACAATGAAAAACTGGACAAAGGCTCCTGTAAAGTAACTACATATGGCCAAAAACCTCAACTAATACGGAACATGAAATTTGTATACCTAACAGCTTAACTCCTCCCATATCCAGCAGGATTGTCGGATACAACCACACAGAAACAAAAGTTTAAAAAAGCAGAGAAAAAAATGAAACTGTATAGCAACAGCTGTCTATCCCATTTGAACATTTCCAGTATGTGCAAGCAATGCTGATGTATAACCATCTCTCATATGCATTCTTATTCACTTTTTCGTACCTGTTTCTTCATCATAAGCAAAACAGGTAAATGTATTCATATGTTCTGCTATCCTTCCACATGTAAAGGATAGCTTGCAATGGTATTTTTAGCTGTCTAATTTGGGTATCGGTTAGATCCGGTTTGTATTCCACCAAACTAAAGTCTCCAGTATTTGTTATACTTCCTGAAAAGGCATACTTCAGCTGATCAGTTTAAATCTCTGCCACTGATGTTATATGAAATGTTGCTCTCCTACATTAAAAACGGACTGCTCAATGTTTTGCTTTATACTGCACTTAGCATGCCATGCAATTAATCCAGACTTTCGACTACTGTTTTTGCTTGTTTTATCAAAGTTTGCACTGTTTTTACTGTCTTTATAAGCTAAAACTGTTTACTGCACTTGCTGTAGTTTTAAGTTTTAAGTTAAACTACAGGCTATCCATACACTCAAGGTAGCTTTTGATAGCAATTAATTAGAAAATTAAAACATTTTTTTGTTTTTCTGCCTTTCTGTAAAAAAAAAAAAAAAAAAAAAAAAAAAAAAAACAAAAATACTTTCCTATTTTCTAACTTTCCCTTCATGTTCAGCCTTGAGTTTTGCCTGTGGGCTTTGTCTTCCTTCCTGTGTTTCGTTTTTTTCCTTTTTTTGGTCGGGGCCAGTTCTTTACTCACCAGTGAGAGTGGAGTTCTGGTTAGCTGAGTGTATTTACAGAGAGGAGAGCAAAGTCCACAGTAACTTGGCTTTTATTAGCCATTCTTTTCCAGACAGCTCCTTTCTATCCAGTGCTATCCAAGCGTTTTTCAGCTATAGAGAACTCAGCACAGCTCAACGTGGTGGCCACGTGTAAAACCTAGCAGCAGCTCCCGAAAGACTGCCTTTCCCAGATTTTCACTTTTTTTTATTTTTTTTTGTCTTTCTTTTTTCATTCGACTCTACTTTGATTTGTTTATCAAGTTTTAGTTTTTTTATGTTTTTACTGTATATATACTAAAACTGTTGCAAGCACTAACTAGTTTCTTCAAAACCTAAGTTAAAACTACAACTAAAAACTACAACATGTGCTAGCTTTTTGATAGCTACTAGCAAAAATTATAGCATTTATTGTATTTTTTTGCCTTTCTGTGTAAACTTGAAAAAACAAAAAAAAAAAAAAAAAAAAGTTTTTTACTTTCCAAGGAGAGTAGACCAGTGTTGACTGATTGATGCTCTCATAGTTGCTGCTTCTTGGTGTTGTTTTCTGGGCCATTCCTTTAAGACATTTCTGGTTTTTAGTTTCTCACCTTTAGTACTGGACAGACTGAGCTGCCTGTTTGTCATTGAGGGGCTTTAAGGCAGTAAGGGTTTGGCTTTTAGCCATCATGGGTCATTTCCTGTCTTTTCCCTCTTTTCCTACCAGCGCGTTGAAGCAAGCAAGCTAGCGCTTCTGCTTTTAGCCCGTGTCGCACTAGGGCAGCGCGCTCTAACACGAGTTGGCAAACTATTCAAGTAACCTTATCACCTCTTCAAATTTTCCTTAAAACTACCTTCCTCGAAACTGACCACACAGGTAAATCAGCGTCCTCTAGCTATAAAAGATCATCTCTACTCCACTAAAGCCCTATCTATACTCTACTCTATAAAGATAGCAGTTGCTCTTACCTTGACCATCCTTCTTACAGACCTACAGCACTAGAAATAGTACCCAAGTTTCTCAACCCAATGATGGTCACCCACAGAGGAAAGTCTTTTTAAAGTTTTTGTCTATTCCTTCTAGCATGTCTGAAATCATTTTAGTAATCTCTCTGCCTCATGCTCAGGAATGGCTGCTGAACGAGGCAATGTTAAGCAATTTACATGTACACCTACAATTCTCCTCCTCCACACACTCACACTACACAGACATAACTGAAATGGCCAAAAGCTCAATGAGGACTATGGCGGGACTGAAAGACCAGCTGACAGAGAGGAAGATGCACTCCTCTAAGACCCAGTACACACAGAGACCACACACTCGAGGAATCACCACACAAACCAGACAATCATATACTCGCTGTATCATCCACAAATCATAAACAAACAGCAGAGGCCAGCAGCTCCAGAAAACAAAAATCTATCAGAACACAACAGCCACCAACACATAAAACTCCCTCTCCAAAAGGAAACCACACACCAGCTTCACATCAACAACCACCCCAGAAGACACACCAACCAGTCCACAGTCACACTATCATGCCATGGCCACTACCATCACCTGACATATAGGTATGGTCACAGTATACCACCAGGACACCTGCACACTCATGCACATAGCAAGCACTCAGGTCTCTCAACAGCATAATGTAGAATCCTCTACCATCATCCGCACTCAGGTAAATGACCTGAAGCATTGCCTCAACGGACCACATGAAAAAACACCTGAGGTTCCTGACTGAGTATGTACACTCCTCCTTGAGACCATGACCTTGAGCAGTATACTACCTTCACCAAAGATGCAGCCACAGGCCAGATCCTAGAAATTATAATTTAACAATAATTATGCAGAAGTAAACCCAAGATGGGCAGATCAGATTTAAAACTTGAAATGCAAACAATGCTCATCCAAGGGCCCGGCTGGCCTCTCATCAGATAGGTTATGGAACTACCAGCAGGGGATTAGCCACGGCAGTGCCTCCCTCAAAGCTGGGGCTCCGGATCTTGCAAAACCACCCTGGAAAACGCTGGAAAAAACAAAAAAGGTCTAAGGCCCAAATGCCAAACCCCAATCCCTAGCAATCCAAAACAAAAAAAGACCTCACTAATCGTACCAGATGCAGTAATGTGACGAAAACCCAAGCAAAAGGCTCCTGAAACACCAAAGCGCTATCAAAGAATGAGGTGGATCCTTAAACAAACCAAAATCTAGACAAGGTAAAGCAAGGAGGGTAGCCATATAATCATTAAAGCCGGACAATAAAAGACAAGCAACAATAAAGAGCATCATAGACCATCCAGTCACAGTCGCCATCCACAGAGAAGCTCTGCAAATTGCTCAGGAGACGCAAAAACCATCAGAAACCAGGAACCATGAAGCAACAGAAAAGACAGGATGGCTGCAAATTGTAGTAGACCCAAACACCCTCACAAACTCAGGAACCAATTAAGGCAACATCAATTCAAACATATCTAGCCCGACACACCTAGCAAAATTGATTAATGAAATTCATAAAATCAAACTCATAATCAAACTACTCACCACCCCACAAGCAACTAAAACGATTAAAAAACCATCATCATGGTGCAAAAAACAATGTCAAGAGGAGAGAAAAGTCACCATCCCCACAAGAGGACCAAACATACTACACAATGTTCAACACCAGAAGTATAGGCCTCACTGCAAAGTCTCACCCCCAAACTACACTGGTGAGGAGTGGCCACACACTACCTCCTGAAGACTCAAAAAGAAAGACAAAAGACCAGGCAAAATAAAAAACCAGCTTCAAGCAGCTCAATCACTTCTCAAGCCACTGGAACTTGCACCTGCAGGGCGAAATGGATACCCTGATCATGCATGAAAAAAAGACTCTACAGCTTGAATCAAGCAGCTAACAGGCTATGCAGCAAAAACAAACTGGTATCATTGAAAACAAAACCAAGCAAAATAGAGCAAAATCCTTACAAAATAACACCTAACTGGTCTAAAACAGGCAACTCAACAACAGAGCAATCAAGCAATAAATTGAGAGAGAAAATCAATTAAAGTAAAAAACCAGGTCTCACTAACTTGATGAGCTAAAGTAGAAACAAAAGGAGGAAAAGTACAAAAAAGCTCAAATTAGTTCAAAATGATGCCAATTAAAGTCAAAGAGCGACATAAGGGTGGTGCCTGACTGAAAGGTTCAGTGCTAACTTCTCCCTGAAGCACAAGGAGAGAATGAGGGTTAAATGCCAGAAAGACCCCCTAACCTATCTAACACCCAAGTTCAGACCCTGAAATTGGCAAAAACCAAAGCATAACCTAGCTCTGACTGGTGTCCTATCCAACTCCATGGCAGCCATCCAAATTGCCTGAACAGACCACACAGCTGCAGCAAATAAACAGTCACCACTGATTACATAAGCATGGTAGCGCACAGTTAGGACTACGTACCACAGGAATTAAACCACACCGAGATCACACAGCAGTTGCCCAACCCGGCAAGCCCTCCCTGCAAGGCCATGGAAGCCATCACCCCATTCCCACCCATTTACTCCCGGGCTTCACATCTTGGATCAACCTGGAAAGGGATCCCCAATCAAGGATACCTGCATTACCAAATTGACTTTTTACTTGGATCCAAAGCCATTGAGACAGAAAGGCAGTCCAGCTTTAATACAAGCTTCTTGCACAGTCCTTTTTACCACCGCCCAGGCAAAGGGCATTGATGAACTCATCAGCTTACTTCTAAACCCAGTCATCTCAATCAAATACAGCCACAAGCATTGAAACAGAAAACCTCGACATGGAGTTTAAGGCATCATGTTATGCAAACTGCCTGTCACAAATGGTGTCCCAGGCAGGTCAGGATTGCTGGGCGCCACAAGAGACTCTGCTTTTCCGTCACAAGGAAATCTTGACCAATGGATCCTGACTAACAGATATTGCAAAGGGCAAACTTCAGTGTCACAGAGCGACAGAGGCCAAGCAAAAAGATCAGAGTTGGGCAACAAACATTTGGCATTGTTGCCAGTCAGCCAGCACAAAGACACATGTAAAAAATGGCACATCATACCCTTGGGGTTCATCTACTAAAGCAGAAAAGTTAAATGGCAATCCACGAGCTTGTAAGAAGTTCGGCAGATAGGAAATGGATAAAGGTTGAGGCTATACAAATGCACTGTATAAGCACAAACACAAGTGCATGGATCGTGCCATCCCCAACAGAACTAAGACGCTATCCTCCAAAAAAAGGAAGCCAATCTGGTGGTTCCCCCTGCCATAAACCAACTCTACAACAGAAGGAAGAAGCTGTTGCAAAAAAGAGTAAAATCCCCTGATTGCAGGAACTCCCTGGTCAGCCTCAGTAAGAAGCTGAGATCCTCATAAAATACTCCAAAGCTAGTTACGAAAATCAAACTGCCACAGATTCTAAAGACATCCACAAAGCATTCTACAGCTACATCAAGAATCTCAATGGCAACACTCAGATCTTCTGCTCTGAGCTACAGCACAATTGCACTAAATATACAGAACCAACTGTTATTGCCAACATCCTAGCAGATAGGCTCAGTGCAAACTTCACCCCCCCATCCCCAAAAGGGCCCATCAGTATAATGGAAGAATGCAAGGCTCCTGTAATCACAGCTGCACAAGTAAAGACCGCACTCTCCAAAGCCAAGAACACAGCATCCATGGGACCTGACAACATCCCAGGCTGCATTCTGCACGAACTACAGAACAAACTGGCACTCCACCTAAGTACCATGTTCAATCATAGCCTCACTTCAGGCTTTGTGCCTACTGAATGGCGCACAGTGATAGTTATCTCACTCCACAAAGGGGGTGGCACCACAGACCCTGGAAACTACCACCCCATTAGTCTAACGAGCCTGGTCTGCAAGGCCATGGAACGTATCATCTTGGAGTTTATAAACAAGGACACAGGTAACCTTCAAACTCCGGACCCCACTCAGTTGGGGTTTGTAAAAGGTAGGTCATGTCTCCTAAACCTGACTGACTTTGAAGCAGTCACCAGAGCTGTGGACGAGGGTAAGGTGGTGCACACAGGCTATCTTGACCTTGCCAAGGCTTTAGACACCATTCCACACTCTGGAATTATAGATAAACTCACTAGACTGGGCATAAATCTCTATGTCACAAGATGGGTGGCCAACTGGCTCACTGGCAGAACCCACACAGTGAAAGTAGCCGACTCCAAATCCATCTTCAGACCAGTGACAAGTGGAGTACCGCAGGGCTCAGTCCTGGGTCCTCTCCTGTTTGGCATCTACTTCTCAGAAGTCCAGGCTAATACAGCAGGTCTTTGGCTAACAAAGTTCGCAGACGACTGCAAACTAGATGCCATAACAGAATCACTTAATGATGTGGACATTCTACAAAGGGGCCTCACTGAGACTGATGCTTGGTGTCAAAGTCATGGCCTCAAGCTCAATGCCAAGAAGTGCACTGTCATCCCCTTTGGGAAAAACACTGTACCCATGAACTACCACATAGGCGGTAGCCTACTAAACACCAAAAGTGTGATAAGAGACCTTGGGAGACAGGTGGACAGTAGTCTCTCCTTTGATAATCACATTGCGACAGTAGTTAGGAAATCCTTCTACGTGGCACACATCATCAGAAAGGGGTTGACCTCCAGAAAAAAAGAGGTCATTGTTCCTCTCTACTCATCCCTCATCAGACCCATTATAAAGTACAACGCCCCGTTTGGCATGTACCTCGCAAAACATCTACAGCAACTAGAAAGGCCACAGAAATACCTCACTAAGAGGATTACCAACCTCAAACAGATGCCATAAGCAGACAGTCTCAAAAAACTCCAGCTCTGCTCCGTCGCTTATCGCCTACTCAGATGCAACCTCTGCCTAACATACAAAGCTATGTCAAACCCAGATCTGTTGGCCATGGTACACAAAGAAACCCCAATCCCTCTGAGCCACACGCTCCAGGGACCTTAACCTTGCCACCACAATAAACAGAACATGCTGGAGGGATTGATTCCTGCCCCAGAGACTTCCCACGCTCTGGAACAGACTACCCATTCATGTCAAGCAAAGCTCCTCATTATCCCTCTAAGAAAAATCTCGACAATTGGATGGGAAATAGGAAATTCACCCTAGGGATCACTTCTGTGGCTCTGCTAGACAGGGGCGCAGGAAAATAACTTTCTTGGGTGGCGAAAGCCAGGGAACTTTTTGGCTAGGCTTATATAGGCCCCAGGGCCGATAGCCTAGTACCTACCTATGAACCTATAAGAGACCTGCAGCAGTACGCAGGACACCAAAAATCAAACCACATATTTAAAACATTTTGCAGTTTATACACTATCTATGGTCTACATATTACGATAAATAATGGCAAGGAACTACTACCGATAACTGCTCAGTGACCTAAAGAATCATTTCAGTTAAGAACTTAAACAGTATCAAGTATTAACAACAAAACACATTTAATATATTAATGTTAAGCCTAATGTGACTCCAGAAGAATGAGATAAAGCTTAAAGGACCAAACCAAATGCTAATGCACACCGGTGTTATTTTAGCCTTCCATGAGTAAGCTCCTGAAATGGTTTGCAGACTGGTTAAACAGATTAGGCCATTTTCACATAAGAAATGCATTTTTTCACTGAAGAGTGTCAATCAACATGCATTTTCATTTACGTTTTGCTGCAGCTGTCTGAAGCTGAATGCAGTGAGCACTTGTCTCTAAGGGTTTGATTGCTGTTCATGAAAGATCCGGGTTTTCACTACTGAACCGATAATATTACAGAATGGCATTCACTGTCATTCTGCATACCTGCATACATTCAAAACAGTATCAAAAGAAAAGCAAGAACAGGTTATGAGGACAGAAATAGCTGAAGATACTATAAACGAGTTAAAAGAAAATCTTATAAAATATATTAATTGTATGAAACTAATCTCAGCATTCAGTCTTCAGCTGTATTACTTATACGTATCACACTGATGAAACAGGAAACTTGTGGCACCCCACTGCTGTCTCTCATTACATTTAAAGGTTTCCTTCTATACATTGATGAAAACATTTTAGAATTTAATATACGGCTTGAAATCGTGACTACAGAAGGGCAAGACTAAAAACTGCAATTAATGAGCTATTTTTATTCATTTGTTAACTAGGTAAGCACACTGGACAGGTGTCCCTTTTCAAGAGCAACCTAGGAGGAATTTGTGACTAAGAGAGTTTCTCAGAGTCACACAGTAAGCGAATAGAGGTGGAACAAATCAAAATCTAACAAGGAAACAAACAGTGATAGGCAGTCTGACCTCCGTTAAAAACTGAGGAATTCTAACTTTTGAAAATTGTGTCTGCCATGACTACATAAAATCAATGACTGACTGGATAAAAGCCATACAACAAATTTAATGTAAAAGCAGAAAACTTGCAATGAAAATGATAAAAACAAGAGGGCGGATAATAAACAAAGGTGCCTCCCCTTCCCAATACCGAAATCTAATTGTATTTGATTCTAATTTGGTAGCCACTGATTTTTAAAGCAACTAAAATCTTTGAGCAGCAACAAGTACACATAATGCCAGCCGTCCTTAAGAAAGCAAAGGAAGGTAGACAACGTAAGGTAAACATAGGGCAGTTGCTGATAGGATAAATAGAGGTTGTCTAGGTAAAGACACTGGGCATGACCTAGAATGAATGAATGAATGAATGAATGAATAAATGACTGCAAACAGGATCAGGGAACAATTGACGTTAAACAATTTTTTTTTGTGCGTGTGCTTGCACGTTGACGGTTCTAGACTGCAAAAGATTAGAGCTGCTAATGGCTTTTATCATGCAGCCCTTTGTTTGACTCTCATCCTCCACTTGCATAACATCTGACTGAAAAACTCAACTGACCAGAGCACTGCCTCCCTGTCTGGGTTCTGGTCACATTCATTCATGTATATATGTCATGTAGATATACATCATGTATTTAAAGCCAGTATTGAGCATTGAACTGTACCATGATGATGATCTGATTTACTAAAACTAAAACACTTTCTACATCCTCTTGCCTGCCTTTGCAGTCACATATGAGCAACTGCAGTTGCAGCTCCAATAACGTCTGTGAGTACAGACTGATGACACAACGGTAACGAGAAGGAAGCAAATGTATGTGTTAAAGCGATAGCAGTCTATTAGATCTTTAAAAATCAGTTATTTTCCAGAAATAGTATACAAATGGTTGAGATGCATATCAGAAAGCCAGCACGCACCTGTTTGTCATTAATGTGGGAACCAGCAGTAGTACAGAGAGAATCAGCAACTTAGAACATCTTTTGAAAATGATTAGTTCTCACACATGCAGTGACACTGCTTAGTTAAAATGTTTATACCTACTTCATCTCGGCTCACTCAGTTTAGCAACAAGTGAGCCACACAAATGGTATGTGATGTGACCGATGACCACTGACCTCCTTTCATGCATGGGGTATTATTTACCAGCTGATCCTATGCTGCTCCATATATTAAAAAAAATGGATGGGGAATCAGAAACTTGTGAAGTGACCTAATACTGAGCAATATAGAGCACTTAAGAGGTAAGTGTTAATGGGGGGAGATTTAGCTCCCCTAGTCCCCCATCAAATCCACCACTGCTATCATTCTTAGCAACAACTTTACCATTCTCTTAGCTAGTATAGACATAGCCGCTTTAAAATCATGGTTTAAAATTGACATTGGTTTGCATTAAGCTGGATCTGAAGGATCTTTACCTTTTGAATAATACAGCCACCACAACCTTATTTCATGATGGTGGTACTGTCTCCCCCCCTTTTAAAATACTCCCTACCCCAAGTGCTTTACTCTTTCTGGACATCATAGGACCTCATTCACTGCCAGGTCTACCATTGCCTTCTTGCAAATTGGACTTTCTTCTAGGTCAGCTGTGGCCAGTGTGGATGTTAAGGGCATTCTGTGGAGTTATAACTGCAACTGTTTCTGCCAAAGGAGGTTATTTATGGTCCATTCTTGCATCCACACCCCTCCCATGTGCTTGCCTACTTGTGTCCAAAAACTATTCTTTTCTATACAGCACTCTTCTCCTTAGGGAGCAACTCGCATGTGTCCACCATGGAATGAGCACACCCATCACTCCCTACTAGT
Source organism: Protopterus annectens (assembly GCF_019279795.1). NCBI lineage: Eukaryota > Metazoa > Chordata > Ceratodontiformes > Protopteridae > Protopterus > Protopterus annectens. Next base: position 832,181,860 of record NC_056748.1, on the reverse strand, counting down.
GCCTCAGACGGCTGAGCTGCTAATCGAACCTGAGTCACCTGAGATGTAGTTAGGGCTCTATTCCTCTACATCACAGTGCTGGCTCCCCTTGTTAAACAAAACCTTCCAGATTTTTATCATTTTTCTCCTTTCCTAATTTCCAAACTTCCTCAAGAATACCATCTGTTCTTGGAAACTTCTCTCTTGATTGATTATACTCACTGTTTTTACTTCGCCCTTCCTATCCTACCAATTAACTATCTTGAGACTCATCTTCCTCTATCCTTTGCATAGGTAAGTCTTCCATAAATATTTCCATTTGTGCCTTTTCTTAGTTTCCACTTTCCTCAGTTTATATACAAATTTCCTTAGAATTTCCAAAATATCTCTAATACTGCTATGGGGTTGCTGGCTATTTTTCATAGGCTCCCTATATCTGGCAACAACCCTTTTTACTTTCGGTTGCCAAAAGTATTTATCAACAATCCTTTAAAAATCATGCAAATTATCCAAATACACCATTATTTTCCCTTTGGCACGTAACAGTTGCTCTACTTCTTGTTCTGCGAGACTCCCTTTTGCCATACTTAGGACCTTTGAAAACTCCTCTAAATAACTCCTGTTACTTCTTTCCCATATCTCTTTCTCTCTTATTTATCCCATTCCCTAGCTATCCCTTATGAAGAAATTTCTATCTTTCCTAATAACTCTTGAATAATTTCCACTATCCATTTATTAAATTCTACTCTTTTTAGCAGCTACATAAACATTTCTTAAATTCTACCTTTTTAACAGATATGTAAAAAAGTGCCAGTGTATTTATTTATTTATATTTGTTTATCGGGTAGTGTCCAACTGGGCTGATGGCCCGTTTTCATTGAAGACCTGGGGAGAAAGGCTCCACACATAAACAATACAGAACAGAAACAAAGAAAGAAACAATCTACAGTACTGCATTAACAGACATCTACATTACTACATTAACTAAAAACATAAGTGTTTTACTATGTGTATCGAAATTTTACAAATAAAAATGATTCATTGGTAATTTTCTTTGTAGAAAAAAATAGCTTTAAAGTGCACTCCATTGAACAGGAATTATTAGCTGATAACAAGCAATGATCAGGCCTAGGCTGTGGGGTATGCAACTTAGTTAAGAAAAATATTTTGCTTATGAAAAATGAAAAAAGCTGTGAGGATGCAGACAGAGGGGAGAAAAGTATACTATAGGAGCTGTAATAGAAGAAAACTGTAAAGTATGGGTATAAAAGAGCATAAGGGAGAGTGGTTATCCTGGTGGAGAACAAGGGCAGAGCCAGTAGCTTTTTAGATGTTCCTTTAATCTATTTTTAAATGTTGAGAAACAAAGGCTGCATTGTAAGCTTACTGGAAGAGCATTCCAGGACTTGGCTACTTTGAGTAGAGGGAGTCACCATGGTAGTTATGTGACTGTTATTTTGGGTAATGGCTTACTGGAAGATCTAAGGGGCCTATTGTTCACTTGTAGTTTGAGTAAGGATGCGAATGCTGGGCAGCTATGTGGATTGTGTGTGATTTTGTGTGCTAGGGTTAGTTGGTTTAAGGTTAATAGGTTAGGGAGTTCTAGCCAGTTGAGCTGAAGAAGAGCGGAGCAATGGTTGGTTTTATGGGGATGGTCAGTGGCAAACTTTATAATTTTATTATAGCAGGATTCAAGGTTGTGCAGATCTCTCTCTCTCTCTTACGTAAGTTAGTAAAGATATGTGAGCAGTAGAGAAGTGTGGATAGTAGTTGTGACCTAGCAGTGGCAAGCCTGGCTTGAGGACTTAGGTATGGTTTGGCAATGTAGAGGGCACCTAGTTTGGAGGTGACATTTTTGATGGTTTGAGAGATGTGAATATCAAATCTGAGATGGTCATCTATTGTGACATCTAGCAGTTTGGCCTTGTTTGAAGGCTCAATTCTGGTACCATTTGAGGAGTGGATGTAGAGGGATGGGCAATTAGATTTGGTAGTTTTGTTTGAGAAGATTATTAATTTTGTCTAATTTGGATTTAGAATGAGTTGGTGGTTTGTTAAAAAAGTATTCTACTTCTAGAAAAGCTTTCTGCATTTTTTCTATTAGTTTTTGTGGGGAAGGGCCAGAGCAGATAAGGGAAGTGTCATTAGCATATCGTATGGTAGTTGCCAGTTGGGTAGCTGTATTAAGTTCATTAGTAAATATGATAAACAGAAGGGGGCCAAGTACAGATCCTTGGTGTACCCCAGTGGTCACTGGTAGTGGAGAGGAGAGTTTGTTTTCCCATTTAGTAGCCTGTTGACGGTTAGAGAAATAACTGAGAAACCAAGACAGGGGTGCTGGACTGAGGCTGTATGTACCAAGTATGTTTAGAAGTAGCTGGTGGGAGATGGTGTCAAAGGCTTTTGACATGTCTAGAATACTACCAATACTAGTTGTCCACTGTTCATTAGGTGGTGAATGGTATTGGTGAAGGCTAATAAGGCTGTGCTAGTACTATACTTGGGTCTAAAACCATGCTGGGAATCTGATAGAAGGTTGTTGGTGGTCAGGTGGTTTAGTAGTTGAAGTTGAATGCATTTTTCCTAGGATTTTTGCTAAGGGTGGGAGGATAGCTATGAGGCAGTAGTTTGAGATTTCTCTGGAGGGTCCACCCTTGTGGAGGGGGATGATGTGAGCAAATTTCCATAGAAGGGGCACATATTGTTCAGAGATAGAATGATTGATTAACATTGAGATAGGATATGCAATGCATGGAGCAGCAATTTTTAAGAATTTGTTAGGTATCATTTTTACTTCATTGCCCAGTATATTTATTTTGGTCTTTACTGGTGTAAGATCTGAAATAGTGTTTGCATAGGTTTCAAAGCTTTCAATAAAATAGACCAGTGGTTCCCAAATTGTGCACAGCGGCATCCTCACAGGGGTGCCGCGAGCAGCAGCAGCTGATTGCAGGTAAGTGAATGCCTGTATGAGTGTGTGTCTGTCTGCGTGTGTGAGTGAATGTGTGCATGAAAGCAAAAGAGTGTGTGTGTGTGTGTGTGTGTGTGTGTGTGTGTGTGTGTGTGTGTGTGTGTGTGTGTGTGTGTGTGAAATTGGGAGAGTGAGTGCGATGTGTGAGTGAATGCAGGAATGAATGAAGAAGTGGCTGTGTGTGTGTGAGATCGGGACAGAGAGCGATGTGTGAGTGAATGAAGGAATGAATGAAGATGTGGTTCTGTTCGTGTGTGAGATCGGGAGAGTGACAGCGATGTGTGAGTGAATGCAGGAATGAATGAAGAAGTGTGTGTGTGTGTGTGTGTGTGTGTGTGTGTGTGTGTGTGTGTGTGTGTGTGTGAGAGAGAGATCGTGAGAGTGAGAACGATGTGAGAGTGAATACAGAAATGAAGAAGTAGATGTGTGTGTGTGTGTGTGTGTGTGTGTGTGTGTGTGTGTGTGTGTGTGTGTGTGTGTGTGAGATCGGGATAGTGAATGCAGGAATGAATGAAGAAGTGGCTGTGTGTGTGTGTGTGTGTGTGTGTGTGTGTGTGTGTGTGTGTGTGTGTGTGTGTGTGTGTGTGTGTGTGTGTTCGGAAGAGTGAGAGCGATGTGCGAGTGAATGCAGGAATGAATGAAGAAGTGGCTGTGCATGTGTGTGAGATCGGGAGAGTGAGAGGGATGTATGAATGCGTAAGTGGGTGTGTGGCATGTGGGTGTGAGATTGGGAGAGCGATGTATGAATGAATGCGTAAGTGGGTATGTGGGTGTGACAGACAGTGACAGCGAAGTATGAATGAATGTGTAGGTGGGTGTGACAGACACAGCGATGTATGAATGAATGCAGGTACGAATAAGGAAGTGACTGTGTGTTTGATCGGGAGAGACAGAAAGAGAGCAATGTGTGAGTGAATGCAGGTATGAATGAGGAAGTGACTGTGTGTGTGTGTGTGTGTGTGTGTGTGTGTGTGTGTGTGTGTGTGTGTGTGTGTGTGTGTGTGTGTGCGATTGAATGTCCAGATTTGTGGCTCATATTTTTGGTGTGTTCCCTGTACTTTTCTGGCAAATAGTTGAGGATTGAAGTCATTAAAATAATGACAAACATTTGAGTTTAAGACCCCACATCCTTCAGAGAAATCATGCTACTGCAAAAGCTATTATTCTATCAACTTTCTAAATTTGTAAGAGCAATATTTAAAATCTGTCCCTATTTGTCCCCCCATCATTTTAGACTTTGTCCAGATTTTTTGCTCTCTTCCGATCTCACACATACACGCACACAGCCACTTCTCATTCATACCTGCATTCACTCACACATCGCTCTCACTCTCCCTATCTCACACACACACACACACACACACACACACACACACACACACACACACACACACACACACACACACACACCATTCATTCCTGCATTCACTCACACTCGCCGCAAACTAATAAGCTTAACTGCAGAATAAACTGTGAACTGTTCGCGGTTTATTTTGCAGCTAAGCTTATTAGTTTGCAGTGCCCCTGTGATGAAGCTGTGGCTCCCCAGGGCGCCGCAGAGCACACTTTTAATACACATATTATATGATTGGTATACTTTTATATCACCTCAGCAGTTAAAGATCATATACTATTGTTAATATCCAGACTAACTTTTTTCACTATAAACCTTGGATACATAGTAGCGAAGAAAAACTATTTTCTTACTTTAATATTACAAGCACAAACAGTGGTCAATGATGAGACTCCCCCCACCTCACATTTAAAATACCTCTGTATACTATACAGAACTACTTTACAATATAACATGCAGTGTACTTCAAGAAATTTATTATACACATATTACTAAATACATTTTTCTTACTTACATCTTTAGTCAGTACCTTCATCATCCTTCTGGATATTAATGACAAAGTGTGAATTATTCTTTAGAGTCTTCCCAACAATTTAAAAGTCAACAAGTTTCCAGTCTTTTTAGTCACTTTTTGCAGAAGCACAGCTCTCTTGTCCAAACTGCATTCCATGGAACTGACAGTTTTGCACATCTTCGATTCACGTCCTCCTTTCATATTATTGCTGGCCATCCTCGTCATCATCTAGATCACCCAGCACTGATCACTGGTTCAAGTCCAAGGTATTAGATCACCCAGCACTGATCACTGGTTCAAGTCCAAGGTATTAGATCATCCAGCACTGATCACTGGTTCAAGTCCAAGGTATTAGATCATCCAGCACTGATCACTGGTTCATGTCCAAGGTAGTCTGGACTTTTTTTTTGTTTTTTTTTTAAGTCAGCTCCTGCACTTTTTTCTGTCTTTCAATCATTTTCCTTTGGAACAATGGTAAGTTATCGCTATGAGCTTGGTTATTTATTTATTTTATTTATCTACCTATCTATTTATATACACTTGTTTACCGGGTAGTGTCCACTGGACAAAAATTCCTTTTTCAGTGGAGACCCAGGGAGAAAAGCTCCAATGAACATAGTTATACAATGTATATAGAAGCATAAAAAGGTTACAAGTTACAAGAGATGCAGGTGTTACAAAATAAGCTTGTGAGCGGTTACTGTCAACAGAATAAGAGAGAGACCCTTTTGGCTTTCTTGCTCACTTTTGCAGGGCAACATTTTTTATTCAGTCCACAACTGTCATGCATCCAAACATCTCTTTGATCCTATAGGAAAAAATATTCAAAAGACAGCCAGATATAGTAACTATCTCACACATGCCTCTCAACATACTGATTGCAGGGTAAACTTGCTTCTATTCTACCTGGTATATGATGAATAATAATTTTCCACAAACACTCTGGTGTTCAAAGTTTTTAACACTTTTCCCTTCTGCTACAACTTTGTCAACAGCATGTTTTCTAACATGGCTTCTTTCTTGTGGCCAAATTTGGAGCATAGACATACTCGGCCCTTCAACTAACAAATCATGCTGTGGAATATTAGTCCTGCTGCTTATTTGTACTTTCATAAAAATGAATGCGATCTATTCCTTCTAGTTTCCCTTGTACAGCAGAAAATCTCTGGTTTTCCATCTGTACTCTGTCTTCTAACTACTGTTTTTGTTTAAACAATTCTTCTTGAGAAGCCCTATAATTAACCAAGTCTTTCCTTTATTTCAAACTCTGATTTCTGTAGTTTTATCAGCTCATCTGAAGAGCTGCTTAAAGCTTCTTGTATTCTTCCAGCCTTTTGTCATTTGCCTTTATATATTCTTCTATTCTCTCACTTATTTTAAATAACTCTGAATGCATTAGATTTATTTTTCCCCTTAAATTACTGGAAAACATCTCTTGTATCAAAGATGAAACGTAAACTGCTTTTTGATGACCAACTACAAGACTCTTCCCCACCATTTTTTCTCCTTTTCTAGTTGATTTTCTCTTACTTTCTCAAATCTCCTCCTTTGCTGACATTCAGGCAATATAGTGACTGAATTTTACTCAGATTGTTAGTTTTTACTGGCTTTTTACACCTCTTTAGTTTTTCACATTGATAGTTCTTATCGACCTGCTTCTCATCTTAGAATCCTCTACATCTAGACTGTTAAAATCTTTTTCCATTCTAACAAATAAGCTATTTTCTGCACTCCTACCCTCACAAACAGATGTTTGCCAATTTATCATAAATACACGCACTCATGTGGTGCTGCGTTAGCGTTGTCGCCTCACAGTAAGACGTTGTCCGGTTCGATTCTCAGCTAGAGCGTATTCTGTGTGGAGACATGCGTGAATTGGCGTACCTTCGTTGAAGGTTGTGCATCAGGGCCGGCAACTCGGCACATAAAAATCTACTGCCAATCATTAGCAGACCGGAGTTCCGCTGTGGCGACCCCTAACTGGGAAAAGCCGAAAGACACATCATCACAAGCACTCATGCTTCTAACAAAGATTCTGAAATACAGACACACACACACACACACACACACACACACACACACACACACACACACACACATTAATACTCATCGCACAATAAGGCACACATACATCTGCAAAAGGAAACTGATGAAGCAGTGCAACAATTACTACTTCAACACAAGCAGCGTTTTGAATACCTGATTGTAACCTACATATATGTGTGTGTGTGTGTGTGTGTGTGTGTGTGTGTGTGTGTGTGTGTATATATATATATATATATATATATATATATATATATATATATATATATATATATATATATATACATATATAGTCTATATATTATAAGTTCAACCACTCAGCTTGTCAAATGCCAAAACATTGACCGCTAAATGGCGAAAGCTTAAAATCACGAAAGGCCACTTACGCAAATTTTTTCATCAGGAAAGAATTTGCTTGGCCGTTATTGGGAATTTGCTCTTTCCACAATGTAGAGTGATCTCAGAGTTGGTAAATTTAGTAAGGGGGGGTGCCAACTTTGTTAGGGTTTGGAAGTTTATTTTAATTTGCGACGGCCAAGTGAATTTTTTCCCACTGAAAAAATTTGTGTAAGTGGCTGTTTGTGATTTTAAGCTTTTGCCATTTAGATGTCGACGTTTTGGCTTTCGATAAGCTAAGCGGTCGAGATTCTAATATAGACCCTATATATATATATATATATGTATATATATATATATATATATATATATATATATATATGCATATATATGTGTGCATTATATGTGTGTATATATATATATATATATATATATATATATATATATATATATATGTATGTATATGTGTGTATTATATATGTGTGTGTGTATACATACACACACACACACACACACACACACACACACACATCTCCTTCACTGTTTTACTATATCTGGATCTATATCATAATGTCGAAAATTCACAATATCAGAAACTCAAATTATTCCCAATACCCCTGTAACTTCTATATACCAACTCCAGGATCGCACAACAGTGATACTAGGCAAATTCTCATTGCCAGCAATTTTCAATATTTTGAGTCAGCAACAGCATTTCGATATTGTGAGTTTCAATCAAATGAATGGAATACATAACATGTATAAATATAATAAAGATATATATATATATATATATATATATATATATATATATATATATATACATACACACACAAAATATATATATAAATATATACATACACACACACACACACACACAAAATATATATATAAATATATACATACACACACACACACACACACACACACACACACACACACACACACACACACACACACACTTGTGGTATGTTTGGTAGAGTAGTTAATTAGAGAATCACAACTGGTAGAAAAATAGAAGAAATCCCACTGAATAGAAGAGTCATTGAAAAATGAAATTAGTTCATGTATACAGCTGATTTTTGCAGAATGTCTGCTATTTCTCCAGATACTTTTGACCTATGTTTCATAACAGTAGTGATGTTCTTATTAGTTTCTGCGGGTCACAGTCAGTAATTAGTGCCAGAGTGAAGAACTCCTGTAATCTATTGGAAATCCCTACAGGTGCAATTTCTAAGTGTGTGCCATGAAAGATTCAATCGTTTGGGAGATAGTTTACTTTCCAGAGATGCAGCAACTATGGAGGATTCGATCATTTGGGAGATTTGTTACTTTCCAGAGATGCAGCAACCATGGAATTGGTGTGTGTGTGTGTGTGTGTGTGTGTGTGTGTGTGTGTGTGTGTGTGTGTGTGTGTGTGTGTGTATAAATTTAGGGGGCTGAAGGACTTGTCTCCCAACATTGTGGGAACAGGGGGGTAGTCCCCCCTTAAAAAATACTTTTAGCTTTTTTTTGCTGTTCTGGAATGGTTTGAGCATTTGTTTAGTTAATTTTTAGTGGGATTAAAGTATGTGGTCTACTTTTAAACAAAATATGATTCTAGTAAGTGAATTTTGTACCAAATATGCCTGCTAAACAAAGATATATATCGATTCAAGAATTGATGCTCACGATGATCAGTGTTGGTATCGTATTTTGAAAAATCAACATATCCCCAAAAAATTGCAAAAAAGAAATGGTTTCTTTTTATGATCCAATAACTAAAACTCCCACTACACATTCAGACACTTTGATAGTGGTAGTGTTAAAAAAGGCAGTTTCTAAGGTAAGTGCAGGAGCAGGTATTAAGGTTGTGCAGGGGAATACCCTGAACCTTACCTTAAAGTAACACAACCACTACACAAGAACCTTAAAGTAACACAACCACTACACAAGAAAGTCTTGGACGCACACCACACACACACACACACACAGACACACACATACACACACTACATCTGTAACTTGCTTAACTCTTACTCTAACCCTGACCTACCAACACTCCAGTCTCTTAATGCCCAAACTTTCATTATATCTGTATAGTACCATAAACCCACACTTACCTTACCTGTGTGTACTCAATATTTCATCTGCTGATATTGTACATATTCAATGCATTTAGCAAAGTGATGTTTCTCTCTGGTAGTGTTTCTTAGACATGCTACCCCTCTGTCGGTTATCTGTCCTTCCAGCAAGCCATCTTGCTTTCTCTTTATGAGTGAAACTAGAACCTACATCATCAGCAAAATCTATAAGAATTCAAAAGTAAAGACTACAACACAAGGTAATAAATTTATTAAAAAAGCCACTTTATGATCAAAAATCTTTATAATTTACTTTGTGGTAAATATGTTTCTGTGCACCTTAATGGCACAACAAGACACTTAAGTCTACATGCCCACTCTGTGTCTGTGTGGGTTTTCTATGCACGTTTCTGGTTGTTCCCACCTTCCAAAGATGTACAATAGTTGAAATGGTGTTCCCCAATTTGCCAATTTGCATTTGTGTGTGTGTGTGTGTGTGTGTGTGTGTGTGTGTGTGTGTGTGTGTGTGTGTGTGTGTGTGTCTGTCTGTCTGTGGGGCTGTGCATTATGTCTAGAATAGGTTTCACTGCTTTGAACCCAGTAGCTTCCAAGACATGCTCCAGCATCTCTGTGACCTCATGAAGGATAAAGCTGGTTCTCAGTCAATGAATGGATTGAAAGATGCTACAATATTGTCTGAGTTTCGGCACTCAATACCACATATTATGCGCTGACTAAATGCTGACACTGCATAGGTGTCAGTGCTAAATTTTCTGGTTATTCACCCATGAAATGTGATATGGTGTCAATAAGTTTATTTGATATACCTGTGGTACTGCAGTTCCTTTCTTTCTGTAAAACATAGTTAAAGAAAATTTCAGTGCTACATGTAACAGTAATGACTTGGTCTTCTAATTCTGTGGCTAGCATTGCTACATTTATAAGCATGCTAAATTATATTTTTGATGTTTCTACAAGAGGGATGGGTTCAACATATGTATTTTATGTTTTCCCTGGGAAAGGTACTTGTCCCTTGACCTCAGAAGCCATGAAGTCAACAACTCCCTTAAACCTAATCCACAGTTTGGGGCCAGTGGGGACAGCAAAGCTTCTCAATATGGCATTATACCACTGCCAAATACAGAATTATTTACTTAGATGCATTAACCATGATTTTACCCTCCTGTAACATCCAATGATGCAACTCAACCACAGAATCCCACGGACATCTGCTGGTACATCTTCAACCTTTATGTGGGAGTACTGTACTCCCCTCCGCCTTGCCCTCACCAACTGAGAGACTAGCAACACCAACCAAAGCACAAAACTTGATCCCTGTACATGGAACACACAAGCAGGGACTTGGCTTAAGTGAAGAAAAAAAGAATACAAGCATATAAAGGGAAACAAAAATAGGACTGCAGATGATGGCTGCAAACTTCTCAGTCTATTTGTGCTACATTTTTTTTTTTTTACTTCAGTCTTGACGCACCATATTGTATCAATTAACATCTTCTTTCTTTCCTTCCCTACATTTTTTGTCTCTTTTGTAAATCTGGTAGTACATATCAAAGGGTTAAGATTAGAAGATGCAAAATACCTTGATCCTGTAGTGCTGGATGTGATTCTCTCCATCTGCACTTGTACAATATGAGAGTCTAAGTAAGTGATTTAACCACAGTGTGCTCCTATGTCACCCAAGCAAAGACTCATTTCTAGACACTAAGTTTATTAAACAAACAAAATAAAAACGTTTTTTTAAACACACCAATATTTTTAGTTGCCATTCCCTCCTCATAAAAGTTGTTCTAGGCATTTGTAATATTACAGACATTTTATTATACATCTCCTGAATTTATCCACGTTAGGCTTTCTCGTACGGTACATTTATTTCACAACTTTTTTAAGGGGGGAGAAGAAGAGGTTCCCTTTACCTTAAACAAGTAACTAAATTAAATTCAGTCCTCCTCTACATTACATCTCCACCATGGTTATAATTAGAGCTCATGTCACCTAAAATGAACACCTTCTTTGTTACCTCTACAAAGCAGTGACAGCTATAACATTAACATAAGTTAAGGCTGGCAGCAATAGATCTGAAATATAACAAAGACAGGCTTGGCAAGGTTAAATCTAATGACACACATTGCTGTGCATAGGCCACACACTGGACACAGCCAATAAACAAAACCAGATATATGCTCATTCACAGTTATAAGTATGCCTGTATTCCATTAGCTGACACTGTTCGGGGCAACAAGGGAAACAGGCATGCTGATAACAATAAATATCTATGCATTTCCAGAAGGTGCTGAGAGATGCCTGACATGATATTCAAGTGTGTATTCAGAGATGAACTGCAAGCTACCCCACCACCAGCCTTAAATAATTCCAATATCTTAACTGTCATTGCACTGTGGTCAGCAGATGTGACCTCCAAAACATAATACATACCAAAGTCTTAATCAGTTATCTTTATAGATGAAGCATTACTTTTGTCTTCTGCCTAAGGATAAGACAGACAAAACAAAGAAAAATAAGGAAAGGAACAAGGGAAAATGTCTGTAGAGAAGGCAATGAAGGTGGTCAGGCAAAAGATACAAGTTTACAGAATTAATAACATACAGGGAGTGCAAGACATATGGTGAAGGAGAAACACTGATGAGTAGGGAGGGAAAAATAGATTTATTTCACTTTTCCAAACTAGACAATTTGCTGTAAAAAGTTTCAGAAGATATATAAACAGTGCAGTTCAGTAACAAATGCATTTACCTCCATGCTTCCTACCTTTCAGCTGCTGAAGTTCTGTCCTTAAAGTCTCCATGTTACAACTGCAAAACTCCAGGTTCTCCAAAGTTTCAGATCGGATTGTTTCATCTAAACATCCATCCAGCATCAATGACAACTCTTCCCAAGTTTTGCTGTACAGTTCTAAATCTTTTTCAATTGCTTGAATTCTTGCTTCAAAGGGAGAAACTGTGACCTCTGGGTCTACCCTCAGCCCACAAGTTTCATGTTGGACATGCACTTCGTCTGTATCAGAGTGCTCTTCCAGTGCCAAAGACTGCCAACTGGAGACAGTTTCTGCTTGGTCTTCAGCTTTCTGCTCATACTTTGGAGATGCTGCAGTCCTTCTCTGAACAGAAGGAGGTGGAAGAGGGGGTGGTCGAGAAGGTCGGATCATTAATATGGGAGACTTGTCTCTATTTGATCTCTCATGGACAGGGGAAGTATGACCTCTGCTATTAGGCCTTGGAGGTGGAGGCCGCAGGGCTCTCCTTCTTTCTAATGAGCCTTGTTGAGATGAAGACTGTGGGTACCCAAGTAAAATATCATTCTTGCTGCTATAATCCAGGATAGAAAAATGCCGGGATACTTTCTTTGACTCTCCAGGTATAGGGCTTGGTAGACTTCGTTCAAACTGTTGAAGCTGCTCTGTTAGCTTGGACTCTAAATCTAAGGACTGGCTTGAGCCACTGTCAGCTGTGGGAGACTCTGATGTTAAATTAAAATTCCACTGCTGAGAATGGGGTGATGGGGTAAAACTGCAATTCTTGTCAGTTTCTTTTAGTCTGCACTCTTCCATCCACTTTGTCAGATCCTGGTAAACAGTACCCTTGGAATAAATGCCATTCTCTTTAGGAATCCTTGTAGCTCCAGATGAGCTGTGCCTCAGTACTTCACCATCCTCCTCTTTAGGTATTTTAAAACAGTGTTTCTCTGCTGGTGTCCAATGACTGGGAGCAACATGTGGAGTGAAGGTCTCCTTGTCTTCAAAAGGAAGAACACCACAAGCAACAGGCAGAGATGCTCCAACATCTTCCTCCTTTTCATTCACTTTTAAATGTGTTTGAACAATTATAGAATTAGTATCCAGTTTGCTGTACAATAGAGGTGGTCTTCTTGGACGTGGTGGCAGTCGTGGTTTTGGAGGTACATGGTCAGTTGCCATGAAGCAACTGTTTGAAGCTGCAGCAGCATCTGTGATTTGCCTTGTGTCATATGATCTAATTTCGTGGAGATCATCAGATTTACTGAAAGACTTTGATCTAGCATTGTCATCTGTGTGATGAACTGAATGCTGCAAGGCTTTGGAACCTGTGTAAGATTTAGTCTCCATTCTGCAAAAGGCACTAAACTCTGGAGACTGTGTGATCCAGTTCTGCAATGGTGGTAACTTTTTGGTACTGTTCATAAACTCATCTTTCCGAATTTCACCATGTGTGAAATTTTTATGTTGATCAGTGATACTAAAATCTGACTGCTGCTGTTCTAAATTCTCAAGCTTCACAAATCTATAAGGGAAAATGCCTCTCCTGCCACGAACTTCTCCTTCCAGCCAACCATCATCTAATGTGCGGATGATCTGTATTCGATCCCCAATGTCAAAATCTAGTTCTCCTTCTTCAATAGCACGGAACTCATACAATGCTGTTCCATAAAGCCCACCAATGTCTTCTTCCTCCTCTATCACAGATGACTCAGTTTCTGTTATCACATCATTCTTATTGCTCAGGTTCTCTCGGTTCAAACTGTCATCCACCATCCTCAAAGGACCTAGAAGTTCCACAAAGCCTTCTGGAAATATACCTCGCTTACCATCCAGCTCTCCTTTAAACCAGCCCTGCTCTGGGATCCCAATAATTGTAATTATGTCACCTTCTCTGAAATCCAGTTCTTCTTCTAGCAGGGCAGACAGACCCATCAGGGCACGAGCCTGGCCCATGGCATATACAGGTAGCTCGGATACCGATCGTTTTGACAGAAGGCGGCTCCTGGAAGACAAACACAATTTCTGTACACATGATGTAGGAAAAATCCCACGAGTACCTCGGCAGTTCCTGCCCCGTAGCCATGAAGTGTCAATGGATTCTTCCAGCGTTACTACGTCACCTATGAATAACAAAAATAAGTCAGTTATTTTTATAATGCCTTGATATTTTCCAGATCATGAGAGAAATAAATACATTTATCTTTTTAAATAATTAATATCAACTAGATATCACTATCCTAATTTGTTCTCTGACCAAAGCAGTTACTTATTCCCAATAAATATATGGGATCTCCAGTGGGAAGTACTGTAGATTAGGACATACTTCCACATAACCAGCTTTTGCAGGTATTGAAAACAAATCACTGGAAATAGTACACTGGTTTTGAAAATGTATTTCTTAGGCCCACTTGACCTTTTTTTACCAACTTAAATGTTTTATATAGCAATAGCTATCAAAATACCTTCCTACCAAAGAAAAAGGCCTATGTACAATACCGTACTATAAAGCACATTTCTTTGTTGAGCTGTAATGTATTTGTTCAGTAGGATGGAAAGCACTATTTCACCGCTCATTAACCTGCTAACCCATAACACTGATCTTTGTGTAAACAGTCTTGAATGGAAACCAACAAAAGTATTCTGCTTTTTCAAGCAGGGGATAAGTACAGTCTTTGTTAAGAGATTAATATGCAAAACAAAGTTACTTTTCATTCCAAAAACAGATGTGCTCTTAGTGATCTACTTTAGTTCTTAAATACATTGACAGTATAATTTGATTTCAGATTGCTTTTAACTAAACTCAGTTTACCTTCTTAAAACCACACTTCACTTCAAATAGACTTCTCTTCCCTTGGCTGGCAAGTAACAAATTAACTGTATGTTTCAAAGACATCCTCTGTTTTTTGTACACAATGCAACACACCACAAACTCTCTTCCACACCCTCCCCTCTACAGATAAGAACTCCAAATAGCCAAATGATGATTAAATCGCCTCAGTACGGACGTACAAGACCCTTGGCCTTATTTTAGGCCAACTGCTACCATTTAAATTCCATACTGACCTACTACCTGCTAAAGTTTCCACACTCCTCAAAGTGACTTATCCCATTCCAAATCACCTTACCAAGGGACCTATATTTTCATACCCAGGTTAGAATACGCAAACCCCACCATCTTGCTTCACTAAGCCAACAGTTCTACCAAACATCACTGTGTTATATTACAGAAGGCCAACTGGTTCTCAGTTACAGCACTATCTATTCTGTTTCTTTTCTTGCTTATATTTGAAATCCTGAATAATGATGTTTGCCCATACCTAAGAACAGCAAGTACAACTCACATCCTCCCCATTGCTCTCAGAGGTCATGACAGTGGTGCAGCCAGAGAACAAAAAGCCTCAACAACATTACACTTGCTCATTTGAACCACCTTCTCATGGAACACAAATTACAGAGTATTTCTTTTTCAGGAAGAAGCTAGTGGAACATTTTAAAACAACATGCAGTTGTGCAGGTTTTCTTGACAGAAACTAAGCTCTACATCATCACATCTGTCAAGCTCTCCTTTTTAACCCCTTTTTGTACAACTAAAGACACAATACCTTCAACTAATTCTCTCCAGAGGAAAAATTATGTTTCTGTAAACAGTTGTGTGATTGTTCATTACAAAACGTTAACGATGCTGCCTCTGTACAATGTTATGGATCTTAATTATATTGTATTACACATAAGAACAAATGGATACACTTAGTGTATAACACAGAACAACACTGTATAACAATTGCTTTCTACACCTGGGATTTTTTGTTGTCTAAACTACTCTCATTTTTGTAAGTGAATGACTCTCATTTAAATCTCTAATGTGTACACACACACACACACACACACACACACACACACACACACACACACACACACACACACACACACACACACACACCCTGGGTCATGACTAAAAAAAGATACAACTATCCAGTCAACAAAGTAAAAATAAATAAGTAAAAATAGGTTATGAGAAAAATACTTTTTAGAATCACTTGGGTGTAAAATGTTGTTGTGATACTTCATTAATTCTGAATATATAAGAAGGATAGTAGTGTTGTTTGTCCATAAAAATCAACATCATAAAGTTCACTTTCATTCTGAATCTTTCCCTAGTCCTCTTAACATGCACCTGTTCCTGTTGTGCTCTTAAACTCAGTGACTATTTGCCTGACCCTTAAGCTAATTCCTCCATCCCTCCTTAAGTTCACCCTTCTATCCCCACCTTGTTCATGCATATTAGCTGTTCATTCCAAAGCCAGCAACACTGACCCCATTATTTAATATACCAGGAACTGGTACAGATTAATGTTAAAGACCACCATTAGTTGCAAAGTTGACTTTTAAGCATCATGATCACAAAAGACTTATCAGGTTACAAATAAATCAGATGATCTCAGCCACAGCTCGCAACTTCTTTGCTCAAGAATACTGGGCAATGCCAACAAATGGTGAAACAATGTACCAAAACCAAGGATGATTTCTAAATATTACTCTATTTCACTTAAAAAATTAAAAGAACATGTTTTCTATCATAATGCATTTTCTGAATAATATGACTTATGACACTCTAATATATAGGTTTATTGACCGCTGTGATCTTCAAGGATTTACCAGAAAATCAAAACTTTTACAAGGGACATGGCAAACATATTAGACAAATTCACGGGCAGGTGAGAAATATGAAATTAAGTTTGGTCTTGCAGCATGTTAGGGTGCAACAACCATGCATCACAAATAGGCAGCATTTACATTTACTTAATTATCTCATAATCAAGTAATGGTCCAAAGACCCTTTTCAGCCATGGTCCGGACCCAGGATCAAGACACAAAGTAAAATAATGGCAAAACTTTACACCAAAAAACATGAACTACAAGGGAGAACAAATGGTAAACGGACATAGTACAAATGGAACACTTTGTAAAGACTAAGTTAACTGCAGAAGGTGCACAAGTCAAACTCGTTGCACAACACACGCTATATCCATTATTTACTTTATTTAGGTTCATAGGTTGGTACTAGGCTATCTGCCCGAAGGCATTTATTAGCCTAGCCAGAATGTGTCGGCTTTCGCCGCCCCCTTAGATTAGTTCCCTGTGCATCTGTCCAGCAGAGCCACTGAAGTGATCCCCAAGGTAAACTTTCTGCTTCCCATCCACTCGTCAAGGTTTCTTTTGAAGAAATTCAAAAGATTCATCCTCTGTATGTATTGTTCTCACAAATCCCATTTTTTCTATGCAATTTGCTCCAACCCCTTTCTAAAGATCCCAATTCCAGTTGTTTTATCTCTATTAATATACTCACTACTTCTAGTACAGTTAGTATAGACTATGATTTCCATTTTTTTAGGAATTGCTTTTTTGGCAGCCACCATAATTAGACTCAGCAAGGCCTTACTATGTATTTTTATTTAAATCCTGGTTAATGGGGTATCACTTATCACAGGATGGTCACCTGCAGACTCAGCCCACATTACAATCACACTGTAACAAAGATACTCAACAAACAAATATCAAAATATGCATAATAAAATGAATACTGTAGCAAAAAAACAACAAATATCAGATATCAACAGAGGAACAATACAAAAGATATGTGACTAATAATGCACAGGCATGAATACAAATGAATAGCAACAGATGTACAAAGAAAATGAAGTACAATAAAAGATTGATAGTTACACGTTCCACAGGGTTTTACACAATTGTGTTAATGATGTTTAACACACTCCTAAAGGGAAAGCACTGTCTGTGAACTGACAAGTGTATAAGTGGTTAGCAAGGCACGGGTCTATTTTAGTTGACCGAAATGCCAGTTCACCGACACGCAGAAGACCGAGACCAAATGACCAAAAACGAAGGTGATCGACAAGGTGAAATCCCGACAGCCGAAAGACCGACATGGGCAACGTGTGAGCGTGACTCGGTAAGTGTGCGATAGTGAGGGATTTAGGGTTAGGGAGCGGACAGGTAAGTGTGCGATAGTGAGGGATTTAGGGTTAGGGTGTGGGAAAGGTGAGTGTGTGGTAGTGTCGGACTTAGGGTTCAGGTAAGGTAAGTGTGTGATAGTGACAGACTGTAGTTTAGGGGCGGGTTAAGTGAGTTAGGGTGCGGGTAGGGTGAGTGTGCGATAGTGACGGGCTTTATGTTTTAGGGTGGGTTAAGTGAGTTAGGGTTAGGGTGCAGGTAGGGTAAGTGTGCGATAGTGACAGACTTTAGGTTTAGGGGTGGGTTAAGTGAGTTAGGGTTAGGGTGCGGGTAGGGTAAGTGTGGTAGTGTCGGACCTTAGGGTTAGGGTTTGGGTTAAGGTTAGTGGATATGTAATTGTGTGTAATGTGTAGTTTACATTTTGTGTGTCGGTGTAATGGTGTTCTGCATTGTGTGTTTTCGGTTGTTTGGTCTCGGTGTTTTGCGTGTCAGCGAACTGGCGTTTCGGTCAACTAAAGTAGACCCCAAGGCACACACTTAACTGAAATGGTACAGGATAGGTGGTAATCAGAAAAAAAGAAAGGGTTGTTAACCCACAAGGGAAAACTTACATTTAAGCAATGTTCACAGCTTCCTGACATTTGCATGTGCTGACCAATCATAAACTATCTGAACTCTGACCTGAATTTGGGGTAACTTCTGTGGTAGGCGAGGCCATAAGGGAGAGACTGCCATACTTTAGGGACAAGAACAGAGACGTTATGATCTACACAATGTAGCTTTATGGGAGGGGGATGGAGTGAATGCCCACCAGCAGATTGGCTTTTGAGGCTGTAGGTTGAATTGGCTACAATGAGTATCATTGCTAAAGGAGATGGGCGTCTTGGAGCAGTTTGAAAAGTGGAGAGCCAAGCAGGAGGTTGGCTCTGGCTTGTACAGACAGCTATTTTGCTTTGGTTAATGTGAGGGAGTGGTGTTTATTCCGAGGTGAATTTCTAATAAAATGGCACATTTTATTTGATACGGTCTGCGCAGTAGTTGAATTTTTGTTTGAAGTAGTGGCAAATAAAGGTAGGCCATATGAGATTTTCTTGGTCCAGAATAAGAGGTAATTGGCCTTAGATCTCAGTTTATGAATGTGTTCCTGATAGACAAATGAACTTGTAATTTAATTCATTACAGAAAGAGAGACAGAAGTAAAAAGGGGAAGAAACATTTTTTTTCACAAACAGGCACCTACAAATTACAGACATTAATAAATGAAGGGAAGGTAGGGTCAGGCAAGGTTACAGTGAAACTGCAGGTGAGTATAGTTTTTAAGGGGCACTCTCTGGAATGGGGCGTGGTCCATGAACTTCTTAAGATGGATCTAGAAGCTTATCCCACCAGAGGGAAGTGAAGTGAATGCTTTGTTGACAGGCTATCCGGTTACTTTATTCATGGAATAGGAGGATACTCTGTTACTTATTTAGGAAGGAAAAATATACTGTTACTTTTTTTTAGAGGCTGGAGGCTATCCTGTTACTTATTCAGAGAGCAGGAGCTTCTAAAGTCAAAATGTAGTCATTTTGTTCTACATGGGCTGCCACTACACATGTGTATATCTAAATAATGTATGCACACTGAAAACAGCATGATAACACTTTTGTACACTTGGTTTTGTGCTAACTATACAGAAAGACAGACAGGCATATCTTCTCAGTGAAACCCTTTCCACTGTTCCAAAGTAAAATGCTTGAGCGTCAGTAAAAGAACAGCAGCTGTCCAAAAGAATCAGGGGTACCGTGGATTGTAACCAGAGTCTGGTGTTGGAAGATCTATTTGATTAGTAAGAAGACAAGCAACAAAGTTAATTTAGTGAATAAGATGGAGAGCTGTAAATCAATCAAACTACATGTAGTTTAGACATGAACTGTGGTTTTGCAAAAAGAAGTGGATGAAAAAGACTGGAAGTTTGTTGGCTGTGTTAAACTTGTGGAAGAATTGTAAAACACAGGCCCCACTTTTTCTCACAGGTTCAGAAGAACAATGAATGGACTGAAAGAGTGACTACAAGTAAAACACTTTTTGTTCTTTTGAAGATTTGTATTAAAGTTTCCTGATGTAAAGTGGATGGTATTGTGTTAAGAGCATAAACTAGTCCTGTATAGTATGCAGTTACATATATTTTTAATATAAGACAATTACAGAATTTAATTAGTAGCTGCTGAATATACTAGTGATATTAAGGTAAGAAAGTACTCTTGATTGTAATGTATCCAAGTTTTAGACAGTAACAAGATAAGACTGGAAAGAAGCAAGTTAAAATTAAAAACAATGCTACTATCTTTGCTGCTGGGGTGATACAAATGTGTACTGGTCGTGTTATGCACAGAATTAAGAAGAGCAACTTCCATCACTTTCACAGAGATGGATATCTAGTTTACAAACACTTAAAAACAAAAGAAAAACATGAGAAATTGAAGTTCTTTCTTGCATTTGCAAAATAACAAGCTGCTTTTTTTTCCAAAGCAACTGCTTTTGGCTGGCAAGCAACTTGGAAGGTGTAAGAAATTTGTTGCAAGAGGTTTGAACAAATGTGATGAGAGTGACCTTTTCTGTGCATCTGTCAGACACAATGTAATTCTCTTTTAAAGGGATGAATAAATGAAAAATCAGTCATGTCACCAGCAGCCTTAATACTTAGTTAAATTTATAGGGTGAGCCAGTGCAATAAAGCTAATGTTTACTGAAAGCATGCAAGTTATTTTTATATCTGGAACAGAAAAAGCAGCAACATAAGAACAGACTGCAGTCTAAGTGGAAATACAGACTAACATGCGCATTAGCATGGTTAACCTTAGCTTTAGAATAGGTAACACATGTGGGTTGCAGCAATTAATTTAGAGTAAGTGCTCTTATTTGTAGGAATACATTACATTTTGGAAAGCGTATATAGTTTTTATGTTTGCTGCGAGTTAAAATGGAATGAGGGCGGTTGAAAATGTATGTATTTGTTTTGTTTGAGTATTATTATAGAAGCAAAACATTTGAAAATATGATGAAGGTTCAAATAGTGATGAGAAGAAGTAACTACATACAAGATAAGCCTGCCAGTCATTATTGTGTGCGTGTAAACTGCAAGATGGAAATGTATATTCAAAACTATCGTGTATAATATGTGGTAATAATGACGTTTTTATCAAATGGCTGCTTTATCAATAGTAACATGGAATGTAAATGGCCTTACAGGACCAGGCAAAAAGTGAAGAGTACCACATATTAAAAAGTGTTGGGTGTAATTAGCAACATTACTGGCGATACATTTGGGTAGAAGTGAGCATGTGAATTTAACCAATAAAGGATTTCAGGGTGGATATTCAGAGGAAAATAAGAGACATAGGAAAAGGATAGTCAAAATACTGATTATTTGAGAATACCCAGTAGTAACAGAACAGGAAACAAAGGATAACAGCGGATTTCCGATAGCAATGGGTTACTGTCAGGGAAGGAGGATTATACTGGCATGTACTTATGAACCTTAAGTTATCATTTCTCCTAAAATGTTCCTAGTAGTAGGTAATATTAGTTATGGGTGGGAACTGAGACCTGATTTGCAATTGTGAGGAGGTATTGGGAGATGTAGATTTTTGAGGAAATATAAGAAAATTTGGTTTGTAAGATGTGACTTCTGTAGCAGAAACATGGATAGAATGTATATATTATTGACCAAGATACAATAATTGGACAAAACCAAACAAAATATTTCACAAGAGCACAAGTATTTAACTGAAAACTTGAAACCCATCAAAAAACTTTTTTTCAGATCATACACCAATAAAAAGTAGAATAAAGAAGCAGTATAATGATGTAAACATTTTAAAAATCATTATCGATTTTCTACTTATTTGTTAAAAAGAAAGGAATTTAAAGAAGGGGTAATGGGAACAATTCAAGAGTTATTAAAGAAAAGTAGAAATTACTCCAAAGGGGAGAGACTGTTAATGTGATAAAATGAAAATGGACTTTAAAACATGGTATAAATAAGAAGGAGCTATGGGAAGGAAGTAAAAGGAATTACTTAGAAGTGTTGACAAAAGTTAAATTACAGAAGCAGAGAACTCTAAAATAAGAAGAAGATAATCAATTGCAGAGTGTTAAAAGGAAGAAATAAGGTCAAATTTGGATAATGCACAGGATTTTAGAAAGGTTGCTATTAAACAACTATTTTTGATAACTCCAGAGCACAAAAACATTTCATACAATAATGTGGGCAACAGAAAGCAAAAAGAGTAGTAGCCAAACGTAGGAAGCCTACGGTAAGAAAAATAATCAGAGATCCTATATTATTATATTATAGTATTCTATTATAGTATACTAATAGTATTAGACATATTTCAGAAATTTCATAAAAAATTAAATAAAGCAAGAGTAATGGAGAAACCAGGAAAGTGCACAAATGGAAATATTTATGGGAGACTTGGTTATGCCAAGGTTTGAGGATGACAAGTTTCAACAGTTAACAGCCAAGATAGGAACAGATGAAATAGAACAGTAATGTATAATCAATTAACATGGACGTGATCATGAATGGAAGGTATTCCTGTTGAAATTTAGAAGTTAGGACAGGAATACAGTGACAAAAATATGGAAAGCTTTGTTTAACACTATTTTAAAACATGCAGATGCGCCAACATCTTGAAAGCATGCAGTAGTGTTAGTATTACAGAAAGCAGGTAAAGACCCTTCAAATATGGCTTCATAATAGTACCCATGTTGACTTTAAGCCATGATTATAAAGAGTTTTTGTCCAACATTAGCCAACAAAAAGGCAAACATGTTATCAAAACTGATATACAAGTATTATACAGTGTTTTTTTGTGAAGAGGAGGTACACATTTTGTAACATTAACAGAACACTGATCAGCCAGACGGAACTGGTGTTTAACAGAACACAACTACTGATGGTTCATAGGATCATAGGTTAGTACTAAGCTAACTGCCATTGCGAGCCATTTAAAGCCTAGCCAATTATCCCTTGTGAGACTCAAACCCTGCACCTTGTGTTTGTAAGGCAAACACCTTAGCCATTAAGCCACCCTCCCTGGTGATTTTTAATACAGCAAAAACATTACAAAGTATCAGCTGGAAGTTTACAAATAAGAAAATGACAGCACCTGTATTCCCTGTTAGAATAATAGAACTAATACGTAGATTATACATTAAGGTTTTGTGACAAAAATAAAGGTATGGGGGCTCCTCTCTGACAAACTGTGTTTGAACACACAGATTACACATGGGTGTTATCTTTCCCATCTTTTATTTGCTTTATATTTACAGCCATTAACAAAGAAAATAAGGGACTGCGGTGCTGCAGTAGCGTTGTTGCCTCACAGTAAGACATTGTCCTGTCTGATTCTCAGCTAGAGCGTCTTCTGTGTGGAGACATGCGTGAATGGGCGTACCTTCGTTGAAGGTTGTGCGTCAGGGCTGGCGACTCGGCAAGTAAAAATCTACTGCCAATCATTAGCAGACCGGAATTCCGCTGTGGCGACCCCTAACCAGGAATAGCCGAAAGACACAAACAACAACAACAACAAAGAAAATAAGGGATTCACAAATTCAAGGATATAACTGGTATGTTAATCAAGAATGTTAGTTTGATCTGCAGATATTTTGCACTGACAAATCCAGAAAAGGAAATGTCAGTGTTGTGGAACACTGAGACAGTCTCCAATCTTTCTGAGTTATAAAATAAATGAAGATAAAACAAAAGTTTAAGTGGTAAACTTTGCACACATGCATGAATTGGTTCAGCAATACCCATACTTACAGGGACATAAGATGAAGTATTTAGGTGCATAGACTAAAAAGGATTCCCCTATGGCAGGTAAGGCTATATAGGAAGAGGCTTAACAGAATGAAATAAAAAAAAATAATTAAGTGGAAGCTCTTAATTATGGATATAGACAGTAAGATACAAGCAGTGAAAATGTTTTAGTCTTTTTGTCTTATAAACAGATCTGGTATACATTTAATAACTGGAGGAGAATATGTGATTTCAATTAATAAAGTGCTGAAAGAATTTATTTAGGAGAGGAAGGTAAAAAGAGTTAAGTAGGATAAGCTGATTCTCCCCCTATAACAAGGTTGTTTAGGATTCCTTGATTTGAATGGGTATGTTAAAGTTATGTAGTTAAGGTTCAACTACATAACTCAAGCAGAAGGTTACAAGTCAAAGTGGAAAAGAATGATGATGATGAAATGGGAGGGAGAGATCAAGAGACAGAGAGAAACTAGGATTTTGGATGCAATTCCTTAAGAACATAGTAACAACAATACCAAATATTATATTTATAGTAGTAAAAAGTATTCCAAGACCCAAGCCAATACTGGAATGGAGAAAGAAGATTTTAACAATATGGATGTCTGCAAGCAAAGGCACAGAAAATAGGCAAGAGACATGGAGGAAATTAGGAACTAGGGTACTGGGAGCAAATAATTTGGGAAGGAAAAATATTAAAGTTGGATGAGGCTAAGCAGGATTTTGGACTACAGGTTAAAGGTTGTCTTCCGTATCCGTGATTTATGACAGAGTACAGGCAATGTGAAAGGGGTAAAGGTGTGCTAAGTGAAAGACCACATTTGGAAAAGTTTATAGTTCAATCCAGTAAAGATGTTGCCATTGTTAAAATGAGTAATTAGCAGGACATATAAAATACTGCATGATAACTAGCTATAATCAAATTAGAAGAATATAGAAAAGATTTGGGAAAAGAACAGAAATATAAATTATAAAAGAACAATGAGAAGAAATCCATAGGGCTTCTCACAAAGTCAGTGATGTTTAGGATTTCTGCATGGAAATATCTGTATAGGCATTTTTATACCTCTTATTCAAACAAAGCAGTTAAACCGAACTAACTAAATAAACAAAGAAAAGCCGCAAAGTAAAATAAAACAAAACAAATTTAATACACATTAAATAGCACATTTGTCTCTCAATTCAAGACTTCATCAGACAGAATAATGCAATACAAACCATCACTTAAATAAAGAGAAAAATCACACGAGATAAAAATGAATGCCTTAATTAATGCTTTAACCTCTTCCTTCACAGAAAGGCAACAAAATCCTGACTGTTGCTCAAAGCTGGTAGAAAACATGCATTTAGTCTCAGTTGCCACAAATATTCATACCATCCAAGCTCATCTTCAGTTATTAAACTTTCTGTTGTACCCTTTCACATCGTCCAAAACTAAAAACTTAAAACCTACTTTACAGTTGCTAGATTTATAATGCTTGCTCAGTGCATTTTTTCTCATCTCCTAACACTGCATGTCTATGCTCGTACATTCTCTCGTACAATTCTTTGGTAGTGCACCCCATATAAAAAAGATTTACAGGGCAAGTATACCACCAAACACAAAACACATTTAAATTTACAGTAATGTTTTGTTATAGTAATATGCAGCCTCCGACAACTAAAGCCAACATTAAGGGTCAGTTAATGACGGTTAATAGGTTAACTGAAAGATGATTTCCTAGAAGAAGGTGCTAGCTTATGCAAGACATTCATCAGTAGAGGGTATCCTGAAAAATTAGTCTCAGAAAATTTTTCTGAGATATTTAACTTAAGGCATTCCACTGAAACAGTAACCTACAACTGATTATTGAGCTTCTATGCAAGTCAGTAATAGCTTAGATGACAGAGCTATTAAGAATATTATTTGTAATAATTGAAAAATGTAAAAAGTTGCCCTGACATTTTAAAAGTGGATGGAGATAATCCTGTTTTTGTTTAAAAGAAAGGAAAAAGTTTTAAAAACTATTTCAAGCAAAGTTAAAACTTACCTTCTATTTAGTGTGAAAAATGAGGAATGTTCAAATGTTTTAACTGCAATCTATGCAATTATTTACCGATGCCAAAGAAATTTGTATTAACAACTATAACATTTCCATTATGGGATATTAAACATGTAAATCTAAAATTTGTTGTCTATTTGGTGGTATACTTGCCCTGTAAATCTTATGTGGGGTGCACCACCAGAGAATGTATGAGCATAGACATGCAGTGTTGGTAGGAGATTAGAAAAATGCACTGAGCAAGCATTATAAATCTAGCAACTGTAAAGTAGATTTTAAGTTTTTAGTTTTGGATGATGTGAAAGGGTATAATAGAAAGTTTAATAGCTGAAGATGAGCTTGGATGGTATGATTATTTGTGGCAACAGACTAAATGTGTGTTTTCCACCAGGTTTCAACAACTGTGAGGATTTTGATGCCTTTCTGAGAAGGAAGAGGTTAATTGTTTTATGTCACGTGATTTTTTTTTCTCTTTATTTAAGTGAAGGGTTGTATTGCATTATTCAGTCTGATGAAGTCTTGGATTGACAGACCAAAGTGCTTACTGCTTAATGTGCAAATGTATTAAACTTGTTTGGTTTTATTTTACTTTCCAGCTTTTATTTTTATATCTCAAGTAAATTTGAGGACTTTCTCCTCAGGTAAACAGCAAATGTTGGACAAGTGATGTGGACACAGATGAAATTAGGATCATGTTTTTGGTAATGTAAAGAGTTGGCAGATTTTGAAAATTTCCTACAAGGTACTTTGATAGAAATGTTGGGGGTAATAAATGGTGGTAACTGAGGAAATTATTTTTCTGAACTGAGATATAGGATCTGAATTGCATATGGATAGTAAAGCCTTACTAATGTTAGTGCTATTAGCAGTCAAAAAACTTTCATATAAATAAATGGAATTTGTGAGAACAAAGCATGCAAAATAATTCTCAGAAGGAGAACTGAGGTTTAAAGAAAGTCTGGAATTGAGAAACTAACGTTAACACTGCAGTGAATGAAAATTGTTAAAAGAAAACATTATATATCCTGCATGCCAATAATAACGGAAACTTAAGTTTTTATTTTTATTTATCCTTTGTTGACCTGGTTAATCCCACTAGGCTAGTAGCGTCTTTTCAGGGGAGACACTAAGTGGTGCTTGTACTACTAGGGCAATCTCAGCTAGGGCATCAGGAAACATTGCTCCTTATGCTGCACTACAATTAGTTAAAAACAAAGTGTATACTGCATAGTAGTACGCAAAGGTTGCTGGAAGGTTCTATGTCCCTCTGAATACTAACTACCCTGACTAATGTCCAGCTGATGAAGCCAGGCCTGTGCTGGCAGACAAATAGGAAGTGAGGCATTACACAAGGCAATGACAAGAAGTATTTTTTGAAAAACTAATACAACTTACACATTAGAATGAGTTTTCCCTGCAAGCAGAAAATATGTCAGACGAAACAAAAGGTTCAGCGATGAAAGTTACGGCAGCCTTACTTACGTGTTTCAAACAGGCAGGTCTAGTTAAGTTAAACCTACAACAGAATCAAGAACAGCAATGTGATAACAGAAAACAAAATCTGAAACAGACATGTTGTGTAATACCAGAATTCAAAGTGACTAGACTGGGGACTGCCAATTCAGATTGAAAAACAAAGCTGGATTACATGTTCACTAACAAAATAATATGCTGGCTAATTCATTCCTGGTCAGCTCAAGACATACAGCTGTCTGTGTAAGAGGAACTTTCCAGCAGCCTACTATATCACCTGTAAGCATCAGATGTCATCAGACAGCAGAGCCCTGGAATATAAAGCTACTTCATAATCTAGAGGCTACAGGTTTGGACATCCCTAGAACTCTAACTCTATGGCTCACGTAAAGCATTCAGTATAACTTCTTTTCGAACAAGCAATTCAAATTTACCTTACAAAATGGCCTAATTAAAAACAATAACTTATGGCAGAAAGGATGGCCTAACAACAGAGTTAAAAGTTCCAAAACAGTTCAGCCACATAATATACTGTTTCGAAACAACCCCACCTTTGCATATCCAACTCTGAAAATATCACCATTACAAAAAATTTGCATATAAAAAAACAGAAGGTAGTGTAACTTAAAGATCATCAACAGCTGCAAATCTTAAAACTGAAAAAAAAAAATCTGCACTGTCAGTGTTATTCCTGACATCATTCCACTTTTAAAATATCTGTGGTTATACTCTGATGCTCCACCTATAATCAATGCCTGCACAACATTCACACTTATGATGTACAGGCAGACTGCACCTTGTTTTAATAGCCACATTTCATTACAAAAGAAGAAATAAAAGATTAAAGCAAAATGGCCCACCCCACATTACCTAACAGAACTGGTGTCACGTTGTGAGTGAAGGATCCCTCTGCAAATTACTTTAGCTGTATTTGTAAAAAGAACTGCATTCTAAATGACAGCACCAGAAAGTACTCAAATATTTAATAGAATTATTAATGGTTTAATGCATATCTATTAGTGTGTAATCAGCACTGGAAGACTGAGCAGTCTTGCATACCAAATGTCATACCACCATTACATTATTATAGTGAAATTTATGTTACAGAAGACTGCTTAATTCAATGTCATATATACAGACCTAAAACTAAAATTATGGATACATATCATAATGCTCAATCTGTTACAAGAGGTCTTTCTATAGCAATAGTATCTGACTGATGCCTGGCATCAGTTCTGCATTGGTGATAAAACTCTACCAAACCGCTGACTCCTACCCCAATACTGCCTTCTCTTAACACCTTCTACTTCTTGGCCAAGAACAGAAGACACAATGATGCAAACCCACGGTTAGCAGAAAAGTAAGTGAAACAGAAGGGGTAGGAAGAATGGTTGGAAAATACAGATGAACCTCTTCCTAACAGTTCTAGCATTATGATAGTGCTTAGCCTCCTTGACATCAAACTAGCAAAGACCTTAGCAGCACTGTTAGGAAGCTGAAAGCTGAATATGAATTTAAAATAGCCTCAAAGCTTTCTTTAACTATGTCAGGAAGTTAGTTAAGAACTAACAATCATCACTGTTCCGACTTAGCCTACAATAATACTGCCCACCCAGACTCAAAATAGCCAATATCCTAGCTGACAAATTTAGTGCACTTGTTACTATACTCACACATATAACTACTCCACAGATTCCAAATTCACAACCATCCCCTACAATTACTACGGAACAAGTTCTTTCAGCGGTTTCAAAAGATAAGTACATCTCATCTATTGTCCATCTGAACTCCTACTTAATATCTCTAATCTAAGCCTCTCCATCGGTTAAGTTCCCAAAGTTTGAAAAACAGCCCTTTTAATGCCATTATAGAAAGGGGGCCTAACCATGGACCCACGTTATTATACATCCATTAATCTCACTAGTCTCATATGTAAAGCCATGTAACATATCTCCTACCTCATTAATCTGGACATTGATTTAACCTCTGACTGCTATCAATTCAAAGGTCAAAGGAAGATCTTGCCTCCTTAAACTTGATTTCTTAAAAAAGAAGTCACTTTAGCATTGGATAGCTACTTATAGTACATACAGTATATCTGAACCTGGCCAGGGCATTTGACAATTCCCCATGCAAGCATTATTGTCAGACTTGTAAATGTGAATATAAATCAATATGTTGTACTGTGGACTGCTAACTGGTTGTTTGAGAGAACCCATGCAACTCGACTCACAGTTAATTGTAAAACCAAAACTGTTCACAGTGGTGTATCGCAGGGCTTAGAGGTGGGTCCTTTCATATTTGACATTTGTTTCACATACCTTTGCGCCAACACTCCTGTCCTATGGTTATCTAAGTTTACGCATCAATGTAATCTTTGGGAGAGATGCTACAGGGATAAAAAGTGATTCAGAGACATGCTCATGCTACCCCTACCAATCCACACAGGCAGCAGCAAACACACACACAGACACACACACACACACACACACACACACACACACACACACACATAGCCATTGGGACACCCCCAGGTATGCAGCCCCCTCCCAACAAGGCTTTGCAGTACTTACCTCCTGAGACTCTAATAGCTCACTCCTATCATAGCCATTGATAGGTATGCCCTATTAAAAGACTGTACAGATTTTTATCACTTTTCTCCCCAAACAGTATGGTAAAGCTTGGCTTTTAATCACTCTACCAAACGCTGGAATCCAAGAATGAAAAACAATACACAAATCGTTGAACAGAGAAACAACTTTATATAGCAACACAAAGCTTTCGGATAAAAACCCTTCTTCAGTGCTAAGCATAAAACCATTAGTCAAGCAACATGCTTTATATAGGAGCCTAAAAGTCATATGACAGCAGCCATAGTCATATGACCAACAAATTCTAACAAATTTTTTTTTAAAACAATAATGAAAATATAATAAAAATATAATAAAAATATATATACATAGATATGTGCATGTATACAATTCACACATAAAATTAACACATCTAATTATAACTTGATATGTTGTATCTTCGCTAAAATTGGTTTCAGGCTAACAGTAGAATTCAGACCTGGAGAACGGTCTGCTATAAGCCTAAGTATCCACTCGTACTCCTTAATCTCCAAAATATTATTAGGTCTAATAACAAGGTCTGAATTCTGCTGTTAGCCTGAACCCAATTTTAGCGAAGATACAACGTATCAAATTATAATTAGATGTGTTAATTTTATGTGTGAATTACATGCATGCACATATCTATGTATATATATATATTTTCATTATTGTTTTAAAAAAATGCTTTGTTTTAGAATTTGTTGGTCATATAACTATGGCTGCTGTCATATGACTTTTAGCCTCCTATATAAAGCATGTTGCTTGACTATTGGTTTTATGCTAAGCACTGAAGAAGGGTTTTTATCCGAAAGCTTTGTGTTGCTATATAAAGTTGTTTCTCTGTTCAATGATTTGTGTATTGTTTTTCTTTTAATCACTCTACCATGCTAGTCATATCCCAGTGAAATGCTCTGGGACGTGCACGTTGCTAATGAGCCACACCCCCATAGTGCTGCATTTGCTTGTAGCCTTCCACAGAGCGATCACTGTAGTCCTACATGCTGAAGTTTTATTACCACTGTAGCGTTACAGTGGTCTTTGACTCGATCCTTCATAACACACTGAGCAGTCCTCTAGAAATATGACTGCATAGTGTGTTTTGTGTTTCTGAATCCTGGCCTTTGTGTTACTGATTCCTTCACTACCTCATAATTGCTCCACAATAGGTTAGGGTACAACTGGTAAAAGGACAACTGTCTCTAAATGTGAAAAAAATGTAGTATAGTTCATTTTGGTAAACAAAACATTTTAGCATCTTATGATACAGGTGACGCACCCCTCCAGACATGGTTATAAGGGATCTGGGCATTCTTGTTGATGATTCCTTTTCTATTTGACCATCTTGTTTTTGAAGTAGATCAGACATCCTATCTGGCTCAATTAATTTCCAAAGGCATCATCTCTATTTCTAAGGAAGTGTTAATTCCCTTCTATTCACCTCTTTTATCAGTCCTGTTAGTGAATACAAATGCCCATTCTGACTGCACTTGTTGAAACGTATCAACTCAGCTTGAGAGACTACAGGGAAATCTAACTACAAAGATCAAGGACCTCAAGACCCCAAGTTATCTGGACAGACTGGAAACCCTCTCCCTGTACTTGGTCCTTTATAGAGCTGTCAATGGTGAGCTGTGTCTAACCTTTTGACCTGCTGTTCCTTTGCAGAACGAATGACCAGAAATTCCGAAAGATAGTCTCATGGTTATATAAAGTGCCTACCTCAGGTAAGTCAATGTATGTGATTGCAGGAAAAGTGATTCAGAGACAGCTTTAGCCACGATTAGGAAACTTCATTGCTGACTTACTAGCATGTTTCTCAACTGCTCCCTTTTGCCACAAACGCAAAAATCACTTTGCTGTGATATTTACCTCTAGCAGCCTATGCATCTCCATTGAATTTCCACTGAACTTCTAAAAACTTGCCTGCAAAGCACCTTTCCCACTGACTACAATGACTGACTACAGTATTTTAGTAGAGTTAATTTTCTAGGCTGGCTGTGTTTCTTTATGTACCAACTGATTCTGTGACTCCCTTGGCTGAATAAATCAGTATCTTAGGTATTTCTGGGGTGAAGCACATGGCTAATTAGCATTAAACACGCCCCTGGATTGTCTCATTATCCTGTTAACACAGCTGCTGGGACCACCCAGAGCAATGACTCTTCCAATCACTGGTGTCGGCTTGTCACATGGTAGGGCTTATTGCTTATGGTAACCTTTTTTTGAATACCAGGGATAAAACAAAATAGCTAGCTAAAGGACCTCAAACCTTAATCAACAGATAAAGATACACTGGCAGAGCAGATTCATATCCTGACAGCCTCTACCTCTGGAACCAGTTTTCACAACAATTCAAGCAGAGCAATACCCTTAGTTACCACCTCCATGGTAAGCCTAGATAATTGGATAGACAGCCTCAAATTCTCTATATGTCTGTCTTGTGTTGTCCTCCTCGATGCTGGAGGGTTTTTTTTAATTAATATGGTTTATTGGCTAGGCTTGTAATGGTCTACAGATTGATTCCATATTACTTCCTTTGCGTCCTATGATGAGTACCCAAAACTTTCATATCCAACTAAAAGTAGGTTTGTTTGCAGTAACAATGTAGGGCAGATTCTCCAGCCAATTCATATAGGTAGTTTTCAGGAGTGAGAAGGTCCTCTACCTGTAGCATTAAGTCTCACAACACTTCTGGGTGGTCTGTTACTTTATAATACCTAATCTGTCATACACTGTTGCTTATTTAAAATGCTGCCAACATAAATAAAACAAAATCACTGAAAAAAGCAGAATGGCATTTTCATACCTGGTATACTCAAAAAAACTTGCATTATTGCCACTAACAGGTAGTGGAGAGCTAGAACCACTGAAAATCTACTCATATGGTGCAAATTTATATGGGAACAGTGCACTTTGGGTAAAATAAACCTTTCTTGCAAAATAAAATCATATTACTATGGCTGTCCATTCAGGTCAAGCTGTTAACTAATACAATTACGATTCACACAAGGAAAAAAAAACTATTGCAGATTAAAAACAAGGTATGATAAAAAAAAAAAAAAACATTTTTATTCGGCAGCTGTCCTTTTAATAGTCAATGTGTACTGTCAAGGCAGAGATTTTTTTTCTTCTGATCCTATGTCTTTGTGAAGGCAAGTTTTACTCATAAATATATTTTTACTGATGTTAACTCACCCACCACTACATATGCACATAGTACCCCTACCAATACACATACATGCATCCAATGCATGTTTATAGGAATATTGTTAAGAGCCAAACATTAAGGACCTCTAGACTTACCAGTAATGATGAGATATTAAAAGACAAATTAGGAATTATGAAAAATGATTTTCAAGACCGAGGATATCCTCCGAGAGATCTAAGCGCTATAGATGGATTAGATAGATTAGAGGCAGGGAGACCATTTATTAGGAGAAACAGTAGTTATGTACCTCATTCCAATAGAAAGACACAACAGTAAGCATTCAGAGTGATCATCCCATATACAAACAATAATAATAAGGTTGTAGAAATAATTAATAAGAACTGGAATATCCTGGTCCTGGATGATAAGATAAGGAATATTATAGGCGACACACCCAAGATGAGTTATAAGAACACTAAGCCCCTAAACAGATTACTCTGCTATGGACAGAATAAGAAACACAATGTTATTAATTCAGTTAGGAAAGGGACTTTCTCGTGTCAAAGCTGTAATCAGTGTACATACATGGCAAATAGCAACAGCTTTGTCCACTCAGATACCTCTCGACAGTATATGGTGAATCACTACACCGATTGCAAAGCTAGGGATTTAGTATATTTGGCAGTGTGCCAGAAATGTTCATGTTTCTACGTAGGTAAAACCGATAGAACATTAAGAGTGAGAGAACACATTTACGCTATAAACAAAATGGATGAGACCAATGCATTAGCCAAGCATGTAGTTCATAATGACACCACCCATAGATTTACATTCATGGTGTTAGAAACAATTTATAAGACAGAGAGACTGGGTAATATTAAGAATTATACGGAAAAACAAGAAGGTAGATGGATTATTAGACTACAGGCAGATAAAGGCCATGGTTTAAACGAAAGGGTTTTGTTGAAACCCTTTTTAGCAGATCGTGCTTTAGTTCATTGAAATAACAGGTGTATATCTTCACATCTTTTGTTCTGATGAAAAGTATATATATATATATATATATATATATATATATATATTTTTTTTTTTTTTTTTGAGGGCATTGAGTGACCTTTATGCCTACATTTTTAAGTATGCTATCCAAAGTACTTTGATATGTTTTTCTCCTCTTTTTTCTTTTTAAGTATTATTTTATATAGAGTCTATAGTTTAGTTAGGGCATTCTTTTTTATGTGACATGTTTTACAAAGAGTTTTTTATTTGTTACACAATTTTTAAATATAAGTATATGATTAAGATGGACCTTTTTTTGGTTCTTGTAGCTTTAAGCTGCAGATGAATGGTTTTAATTAGTAGTCAAGTATAACTGGCTAGAAACCTGTAGTAATACTATTTAAATGTTTTTAACAGTTGTCTTTTGAAAGTCTGATGAAGCGTCTCTGGGGATGTGAAAGCGCTTACTGTTTGAATAAAAGGTCTGCTTCGATTGCCGTGGTGTGTCTCACTTTGTTCTTTTTCTGGATTTTTATCTTTACTTCGTGAGACACTTTGCCCTGGATGTTTTCACTTTTTCGTGTACAACCCAAATTATACTGAACACACTGGTTATGGGGGATTTCAATTATCCCAACAACAACTGTGAAACCTACTCTAGCCCTAACTCGCCAGAGCAAAAGTTCCTTGACTTTCTTAATTCAAATGTCCTGAAACAAATTGTTCATACACCAACAAAAGGGACAAACAATCTGGATCTGGTCCTCACCAACATGTCAAATGGATGCACTGCTGCAACTGTTGGACCCTCGCTAGTTAAAACTCACCACAAATCAGTCACCTTTGAGCTGGCACTAACACCAGAACTCACAAAGGGTGAAATCAGATTAAAAAACTTCACCAAAGCAAACTATACCCTCTTAGGTGAAGGTATTAATGCATTCCAAGCCCCTCCCCATGCTGGAAGTGGTAACTATGCGAATGTTTACACTAAAGCCCTGTACAATCACGTGCATAAGTGTATAAACTCGGCTATACCAGAAAGAATCAAAGCCAGAGCCCCAAGTAAAAACAAGCTGCCATGGTGGATATCCAGCATCAACAAACTTAACAATAAACACACAAAAAAATTGCTGTCCAAGAAAACAAAGGCAAGGCCCCAACAATGGAAAAGCACCCTCTTCAGCCTCAACAGGCAAATAAAACTTGTCAAATCCTCTAAGAGCTCCTTCGAGAGAAACTTAGCAAGTACAGCTAAGGATAACCATAAGGCGTTTTCCAAATGGCTCACAAACCGGGCACATACTATCAAAGTGGTTGACTCCACGTCAACCAGCAGACCTGTTATTTGTGGGATACCACAGAGGTCAGTATTGGGCCCCCTACTGTTTGGTATATACTCTCAGAAGGTCAGGTCAAAACTAAGGGGTTGTGGCTGACCAAGTCTGCACATGACTGCAAACTAGGTGCAATCACTGAATCCCCACAATTATGTCAGTATACTCCAGGAGGGTCTCACGCAGACCAACAACTGGTGTATTAGTCTCAAACTGAATGCAAAGAAATGCATCATCATTCCCATTGGCACAAACAATGTCCCTTCACACTATCAAATCAACAACAATATTCAAAGTACCCACAAAGTGGTAAGGGACTCAGGATCACAAGTTTACTGCGACCTTAACTTAAAGAACCATGTGTCTACTGTAGTAAATAAGGCTTTCTACTTAGCCCACTTGATTAGTAAAGGCATCACCTCAAGAGCACAAGAGGTTACAACCCCTCTGTACTCAGCACTTATCAAGCCCATAATTGAGTATAACGCCCCGTTTGGCATGTACCGTACAAAGCACCTGCAGCAATTGGACAGACCTCAGAGGTTTCTAACAAAGAAGATCAAGGGGCTCCAGCAAGTAACTTAGACAGACTAAACTCCGTCACTATACTCCATATTGTACAGAATTCCTTAGGGGAAACTTATGCCTGGCCTATACAGCAATCCAAGACCCAAACCTAATGAACTTGCTGCATATCTTTAAATCAAACAGGACTAAGGCTATCCATTCCAGGACCTAAATATGGCTTGCAACTAAAACAGGACATGCTGGAGGGACAGATTTATTTCCCAGAAGCTGCCGCATATTTGGAGCAGTTATCAATTCATGTGAAACAGAGCACCTCTATGACGCTGTTCAAGAGGAATCTGGATGAGTGGATGGAGCACCATAAATTCTTACTGGGGATAGCAACCACAACCCTACTGGACATGGGCAGTCATCAGTAAATGCAATCTTGGGTACTGACTAGCATTTCTATGGTATTACATTGGGATGAAACGGCTAGGCTTAAAATGACCCCTGGGTCGATAGCCTAGTAATCTCATATGATCCTATATTCAGTCTTGCTGTATTAAAATTAATATATCTGAAATCAAGATATCTGTAGTGAATCAAATGCATTCCCATAAACTTCAAATCTGGTACTTACAAAGTATTTTAATTATACCATGGAGGGTAAAAAGCAGCAGCCAAGTCTGCCTGTTTGTTAAGCAAGCAGCAATGCCCAACAAGGTGTGCATTACTGTGTAAATATGGCATGCCTAGGGGTGTTCTGAGGCCTGAAGCCACAAGCGAAGGGCCTCTACACTGCTGAAAGGATGCTAATTACACAGTAACACAACCTGGACAGCATTACTGTGCTTAAAGAATGGTCTGTCTTTAAAATTGCTGTGGTTTACTTTTTTATTACTACAATATTATTACTATTGTTTATATTACTGAAGTAAAATAGTTCTGCCGCCTAATGTTTCATATTTGCTGTAGTATATGTAAATGGTTTGGATATAGTATTTTACATCCAAAATACAAGATTTCATCCGCGGTGGTGGTGCTGCGGTAGCATTGTCGCCTCACAGTAAGACGCTGACCGGTTTGACTCTCAGCTACAGCGTCTTCTGCGTGGAGACATGCGTGAATGGGCGTACCTCCGTTGAAGGTTGTGCGTTAGGGCTGGCAACTGAGCACGTAAAAAATTAACTGCCAATCATTAGCGGATCGGAGTTCCGCTGTGGCGACCCCTAACCGAGAAAAGCCAAAAGACACAACAACAAGATTTCAAAAAAAAAAGTCCAGATATTTACCCAGTTTTTTTTTTTTTTTTGGTCCCTTACTCAGAACGTGTGGTTTACTGGCAATTATCGGGGATTGAAGTTATTATATAATGACATATATTTCAGTTTCAGACTATATTTCCTTCATAAAATGCATGATAAAACTAATCCTTTTATTTCA
Source organism: Protopterus annectens (assembly GCF_019279795.1). Taxonomy (NCBI): domain Eukaryota; kingdom Metazoa; phylum Chordata; order Ceratodontiformes; family Protopteridae; genus Protopterus; species Protopterus annectens. The sequence goes on along the minus strand of NC_056748.1, from coordinate 832,144,493 downwards.
ACAATTTTCTAATTTTATAACTGCAATATATTAGAGTGTCAGCCCAGGTTGGAAGGTTTAGAGACAAAGCCAGAGAGGCAGTATTATGTTGGTTTGGACATGTGCTGAAGAGGGATGCAGAGTATATTGGGAAAAAGATGCTAAGGATGAAGCTACCAGGTAACAGGAAAAGAGGAAGGCCTAAGATGAGGTCTATGGATGTGGTGAGAGAGGACATGCAGGTGGTTGGTGTGACAGAGCAAGATGCAGAGGACAGGAAGAAATGGAAACAGATGATCTGCTGTGGCGACCCCTAATGGGAACAGCCGAAAGAAGATGATGATGAATGTTTAAAATCTGTTCCCCTTTTATTTCATGCTTTATCCAGATTTCTTGAGTGAAGAGGCTGAGAGGTATGCATAGCTCTTGTATGTTCATTAAGTACCAGGCTAGCTGCCCTTGCTGGTCAATTTAAGCCCAGCCAGTTTCACTTTTTGTGGTTGAAATAATCTATCCTTTTTGGTTATAAAATGGCTTCACCCATTCCGTGGTTGATAATTATATATCACCCTTAATGAAAACAACTGGGATCATACCATTGATAATTTGAGGGGACCCGTGCATGGGATAAAGTATTTAGGAGCTGCATCTGCCTATTAGTAGTATTGGGGCAATCCTGGTGTAAATTTTCTGTTTCCCATCCATAGATCTAGGTTGTGCTTGAAAATAGACAGGGATGAACTTTGTTTTATGTGGATGGGGACTCTGCTCCATAGTAATGGTATCATCTGTAAAATATACCTGTCCCTCCAAACCATTCTGTTGATGTTGCAAAAGGTTTAAATCCCTAGACTGAGTATTTCTGATGTGCAGTAAATCCATCAGTAATGGTTTATAGGTAGCTACTAGGCTATTGGCCCTGGGGCCTATAAATGCCCAGCCAAAAAGGTATCCTGGCTTTTGCCGCCCAAGAAAATGATTTTCCTGTGCCACTGTCGAGCAGAGCCACAGAGGTGATCTCCGGGGTGAATTTCCTATTTCCCATCCAATCATCAAGATTCTTCTTGAAGAGTGCTAATAAGGAGCTTTGTTTGATATAGATAGGTAGTTTATTCCAGAGTATGGGAAGTCTCTGGGACAGGAATCTATCCCTCCGGCATGTTCTGTTTATTGTGGTGACAAGGTTTAGGTCCCTAGAGCGTGTAGCTCAGAGGGATTGGGATTTCTTTAAGTGGAGCATGTCCAACAGCTCTGGGTTTGACATAGCTTTGTATGTTAGGCAGAGATCACTTCCAATTAGACGATATGCGATGGATTAAAGTTGGAGTTTTTTGAGACTGTCTGCATAGGGCATCTGTTTGAGGCTGGTAATCCTCTTTGTGAGGTATTTCTGCAGCCTTTCTAGTTGTTGTAGATGTCTTGTGAGGTACATACCAAAAGGGGCGTTGTACTCTATAATGGGTCTAATGAGTGATGTGTAGAGAGGAACAATGACCTCTTTTTTTCTGGATGAGAAACCTTTTGTGATGAGGTGTGCCACGTACAAGGATTTCCTGACTACTGTGGTGATGTGATTATCAAAGGAGAGACTACTGTCCAACTGTGTCCCAAGGTCTCTTATCACACTTTTGGTGTGTAGTATACTACCGCCTATGTTGTAGTTCATGGGTACAGAGTTTTTACCAAAGGGGATGACGATGCACTTTTTGGCACTGAGCTTGAGGCCATGGCTTTGAAACCAGGCATCTGTTTCAGTGAGGCCCTTTTGTAGGATGTCCACATTGTTAGGAGTTTCGATTATGGCTCCTAGTTTGCAGTCATCTGTGAACTTCATTAGCCAAAGACTTTCTGTGTTTGGTATCTACTTCTCTGAAGTACAGGCTAACAGGAGAGGACCCAGGACTGAACCCTGTGGTACTCCAATTGTCACTGGTCTGAAGTCAGATTTGGAGTCTGCTACTTTCACAGTGTGGGTTCTGTCAGTGAGCCAGTTGGCAACCCATCTTGTGACATAGGGATTTATACTTAGTTTAGTGAGTTTATCTATAATTCCAGAGTGGGGGATGGTGTCAAAAGCCTTGGCAAGATCTAGATAGACTGTGTGAACCCCCTTACCCTTGTCTACGGCTTTGGTGACTGCTTCAAAGAAGTCTATCAGGTTTAGGAGACATGATCTGCCTTTTACAAACCGAACTGGGTGGGGTCCTGAGTTTGGAGATTATCAATGTCTTTGTTTATAAGTTTCAGGATGATACGTTCCATGGCCTTGCAGACCAGGCTCGTCAGGCTAATGGGGTGGTAGTTCCCAGGGTCCATGGTGGCTCCCCCCTTGTGGAGTGGGATAACCGTTGCTGTGCACCATTCAGCAGGCACAAAGCCTGAGGTGAGGCTATGATTGAACATGGTACTTAGGTGGGGTGCCAGTTCGTTCTGTAGTTTGTGTAGAACGCAGCCTGGGATGTTGTCTGGTCCCATGGATGCTGTGTTCTTGGCTTTGGAGAGTGCGGTTTTTACCTGTGCAGCTGTGATTACAGGAAAGTACAGTTTTGTACCTACCATAAATGTAGATGTTCGAAGATCCACATTGCTGCAGTCCTAACACTTGGGTAGTCCGCTGTCCCAGTCGGCCCGAATACCAAAGTATAAGGCTGACGTCGGTCAAGGCGCATTTGTCTGCGTCAGGACGTCAGGGGTACAATGCGCATGACGGACGTCATATCCTCAGTCTTTTCTTGCCCCAGATGTCAGAAGACCCTAAAAAGATAAGGCCAAACCAAAAACAACAACAACACACCAAAAACCCCTGTACCCAATATATGTACAATATATACAAAGTTAGAATGGTACAATCCCACTCACACAACCACCCCTAAACACAGAGACTGCAGCAATGTGGATCTTGAACATCTACATTTATGGTAGGTACAAAACTGTACTATGTTCTTCATCTCACATTGCTGCAGTCCTAACAGAATCCCAAAGCAGAGGTAGGGAGGATGGCAAATCACAAAGAAGCAGGAGCTGCCAACATGCCCTGTAAAATAGCAGTGGCAAAACCAGCCCTAGATTTAGAGTAGAGAGGAAGGTGGTAATGCTTAGAGAAAGTATGCACTGAACTCCAAGTAGCTGCCTCCAAAATATCTTTAGTTGCCCCCTTAGAAATGCTGTGGAAGTGGCAGTAGCCCTAGTGGAATGAGGCCTAATCCCAGCTGGAACCTCCTTGCCATGGTGGGAGTAACAGAAAGTAATGCAAAACCCAATCCACTTAGAAATAGTTTGTTTTGACACAGGCTTGCCCTGAGAACCTAAAAGAAACAAACAACTGCTGAGACTGCCTAAAATCCTTAGTCCTGCTTAAATAATACTGCCTGTGTACATCTAAAGTGTGCAAAATCTTTTCCCCTATTCTAAAGTAGGCAAATGAATAGTTTGGTTTAAAGCCACACTAGAAACCACTTTAGGCATAAAGGAAGGCTATCCTTATGAAAAATCAAGAAAGGCTCCAGGCCTGCAATTCAGACACCCTTCTTGCAGAGGTAATGGCTAACAAAAAGCAGTCTTCCATGACAAATATTTCAATTCAGCTGCAGGCTCAAAGGTTGTAGAGTGAGTTTCTCCAACACAAAATTGAGGTCCCAAGCAGGAGTAGGAGCTCTCGTGGGGTCTTATATTCTTTGCCCCTCTAAGAAATTGCTTGAACAAAGGATGAGAAAACAATGGAGGTCACAATCATAGTGAGCTGAAATTGCTGCAGCATGAATCTTAATGGAAGAGAAAGACAAACCTTTGTCCAATAACTCAGTAAGATATTGAAGAGCCACACTCAAATTAGGCTCGAAACATCCAAATCCTTTGCTGCACTCCAAAACAAAAATCTCTTCCATTTTTCTGCGTTACTTTCCTTGTACTAGGTCTTCTGGCTTCCATAATCACATTCAAAACTTGTTGAGGAAGCTGAGACCTGCTATGGCTCAAAACAGAATATGCCAGGCTGTTAGATGAAGAGAGTGAAGCTTGACATTGAGTAGATGACCGTCCTTCTGAGACAATAGGTGTGGAATCAAAGGTAAGGGCCATGGAGGCTTTACCAGACTCCTCAGTAATGGGTACCAGTGCTGCGAGGCCAATCTGGAGCTATTAAAATCATCCTTGGCTTGTCTTGTCTGACCTTTGAGGCAGAGGTGGAAAGGCATACACATGAAGATTTTTCCAACTGCATCCACTTTCCAAGCTGTGGGATGAAACCTTTTAGTACAAAACTTTGGCAGCTGGTGGTTTAGTGGAGAAGCGAACAGATCTATGTCTGGAGTTCCCCATGACACTGTCAATTTCTGAAATACATGAAGATCCAGTTTGGGGATCCATGATTTGCCTGCTTAATACATCTGCTAAGGAGTTCTGTGCAAACTGAGAGCAGTCTCCCACAAAATCATTGCTTGCCTGCATAGAGGATAAGAATGTGTTCCCCTTGCTTGTTGATGTACCACATGACAGTTGTGTTGTCTGTCAGAATCAACACCTGTCCTGGAAGAAGTAAATCCTTGAAAGCCATTAATGCAAACTGGACTGCTAACATCTCCTTCATGTTGATATGTAGATGCTGTAGTCTGGCAGGCCACTTGTCTTGTATCCACTTTCCATTCAGATGAGCTCCCCAAGCTGTGTCTGAGGCATCTGTCGTTAAATCTGACTAAGCCTTCTGGCGGGGTCACAAGTCCCTTGTTTAGGTGACATTCCTGAGCCCACCACAAAAATTCCTTTTGAATGCAAGGTATTATTGGAATGACAGTGTCCAAATCCTGGCAGTGCTGTGTCCATAAATTTTTGAGATACCATTGCAGCTTCCTCATATGCAGTTTGGCATTGGGAAGCACCAGAATACAAGATGCCATGAACCCTAAGGCTTGAAGGACTGTCCTTGCAGTCAGCCCGGACTGATGAGATAGTTGATGGAAGTAAAGATTCTTTTGTTTGTCCGGGTTAAAAAGGCCATCTGGGTTGCTGTATTCAGTCTCAAGCACATGTCTTGAGAGGGTACTAGACTGGACTTTATTTCGTTCACAGAATACCCTAGGCATCTTAGCAATCACATATTCCAAATGCTGAAGAAGCACGCCCCTTTCTTGAGCCAGAATCAGGCAGTCGTCCAAATAAGGATAGATTTGTATTCCTTTTAGCCTGAAGAAAGCTATCACTGGAGCCAGAACTTTGAATTTCCAGCTCAGCATGCAATACTTCCTGCAAATTAGTCTGATAGGAACATGAAGGTAAGCTTCCTTGAGATCCAAAGTTACCATCCAGTGATCTTTGCCCAGCAGAGGTAAAAGCTGTTGTAACGTCAACATTTTGAACTTGGGAATGTCCAGATAAGTGTTGAGGATAGATAAATCCAAAATTGGTCTCCACGTGTTCCCCTTTTTGGTACCAGGAACCCCTATTTGGAGTAACAGAGAAATTTGCTTGTGAGCCTCTTTTCTTTGTTGAGGAGGAATGTCTGGCATGCCTTTGAAAGGAGGCAAGGTATGGAAATAAAACCTGTAACCGTGGTGAATGATATCCAATACCCATCTGTCTTGGGTAATTAAACTCCAGTTTTCTCTGAAAAGTGGAAGAATCTGGCAGCTGAAAAGGCAGGTCATTGGGTCTCTGCCCTCACCAGAAGACTGAGCAGGTGAACTCCTGTTCTGGGCCTAAAAAAGAACTGAGCTCTGCCCCTACGTCTAGACCTACCCCTAGACTGGGAATCATCCTTAGTAGGCCAATTTCTACTAAACTTGGAGGCTGAACCTGCAAAATCTTTAACAGTCTGCATAGACACATCAGATTGTAAAGGAGCATCAAAATCCTTGTCTTAACATGCTCAGCTAAATTCTGATCCCTCACCACCTGTTCAGAAACATGAACTAAATTCTGCAACTCTTTACACTCAATACCTTCCGCCAGAGCATCTACCTTAGACTTTAATTGTGAAAGGAGATAATTTTGGTATTTCAACATGTGAAACTGGCAATTCAAAGCTCTCATGGCCAAAGTGGAAGAAGTATACACTTTCTTTCCCCATCTATCCAAAGCCCTAGCCTCTTTATCTGGAAACAGTTTCTGGGTCTGCCCTAGGACTCTTAAGCCTCTGCAAAAACATCTTCCACCACATCCAGAACAGGAGGAATAGCCAAAGGCCTATGCTGGGGTAGAAACAAAAATTCTCTAAGCCTTTTCCTGGAATCAGAATCCTGACCTTCCCATTTAAAATGCTCCCTCATGGAATGAAGAGTCTCTGAAAAAGAAAAATCCTCAGGAGGAGCTCTAATCATTGTAATCAAATCTTCTGCCATCTTAAGCATATGCTTCTTAGGCACAGAACCTGAAGAACTAACAGAAGGGGAGGGCCTAACCACCTTAGGAAGGGGAAGAAGAAACAGCTACCTAGAAGCCCTTCAGAGGTCACATCTTCTTCCAGCCTAGGCTTTGCTGCTTTGTCCTTGCGCTTTTTAGCGGAAGGCGCCGGGGGCATCCGCATTTATTTTTTTAATTTCCAACCGCTTAACAACTAATAAACAATCTAATCTTTTTCTTATAGTGCGTTTGTGTAAATCTAGCACAAGCTCAGGCCCTAAACAAGGTATACACAAGGTATGGTAATCCCTATGGGTATCTGTTTAAATACAGTTATTCACTTTTTCTGACATCCGTAAAATACTGAGGCAAGAAAAAAAAAAAAATTTCCCCCACGAGTGCCTTAGAACTTTTTTGATTCTGAAACTCCGACTTGGAAAAATCTCACCGCCAACCTGTGTACTTTGCGCTGCTTCTGCATCGGGCAATCGGCACAAAAAGATGGCGCGACGGCATTGTGCATTTCATGTTGTACCCTGGCGTAGATGAAGAACATCTTTGCATTTTTCCGGTATAGGGATGGGCTCTTTAGGGGGTGGGGGGGGGTAAAGTTAGCACTGAACCTATCTGCTAGGATGTTGGCAATGTCAGTTGGGTCTGTATATTTAGTGCCATTGTGCTGTAACTCAGAGCAGATCTGAGTGTTGCCATTGAGATTCTTGACATAGCTACAGAATGCTTTGTGGTGTCTTTAGAATCAGTGGCGATTTTGTTTTTGTAACTAGCTTTGGAGGATTTTATCAGGGATCGCAGCTTCTTACTGAGGCTGACCAGGGACCTCCTCCACTCATGGGATTTTACTCTCTTTTGCAACAGTTTCTTCCTTCTGTTGTACAGTTTGTTTATGGCAGGGGACCAGCAGACTGGCTTCCTTTTTTTGGAGGATAGCATCTTGGTCCTGTTTGGGATAGCATGATCCATGCACTCATGTAAGTGCTTATAAAGTGCAGTTTTGTAGGATTCAGTAGTCGTAACTGTATTGTCCATCTGCATGGGTGTCATGAAGTTCACCACTTCTGTCTTAAAAAGCATGAAGTTGGCTTTAGATAATTTTTTACCATGGTTTCCTTAATGGGGGGTGGGGGCAGGATGTGGATATCTAGGGTAATTAGCTTATGGTTGGATTGGACCAATGAAGAGTTGACTTCAGGTGTGGAATACCTGTCACTCATGTTGGTAATGACTAGATCTAGGATATTGTTGCCCCTGGTGGGGGTGTGGATAAGTTGATCCAGGGCATTGGAGTTTATGAATTCCAGAAAGCGTTGAGCAAAGGAGTTGGTACATGAGTAGTTTTCCCAGTTAATGGTGGGGTAGTTGAAATCGCCCATTATTAGGGTGTTTGGTTGAACCCTAATATTTTCCAGTACATCAAGAAAAGAGGAGTGGGAATCCTGGGGCATGGTGGGTGATCTGTAGCAAGCTACAATTTGGATTGCAGTTTTGCCCAGAGTTAGTTGCACTTCGATAACCTCGGCTGCATTATGCTGAGCAACTAGCCTGGAGTGTGGATATCCTTAATGAATATGGACACACCTTCACCTTTGGTGTTCCGGTCCAGGTTACATGGTCGAAAAGTGTGGTATGAGTTATAGCCTGGTAGTGCAGGAGTGCTTTCTGGAGCCTTGAACCAGGTCTCAGTCACTGCACAGATATCAATGTTCTCCATTTTAAGGAGTGCCTCGAGTGATTGCATTTTGAGATTTAGACTTCTAGCACTGAGTAGCATCACCCTCAGTTTTTGCTTGCCTGTTCTTGTTACAGTGGTGAATTTGCCATTTGAACCTTGCCTAAAAAAGGCACTATAGGGGCGGCAAGAACCTTAGCCAGTATCCGGAATCCCAGGGGTGACAGGTGCAGGCCCATCTCTGGCAAAGCATCGTGGTCTGTTGACCATGTCACCCCAGGCAGACAGATACTGGATCCCTTTAGAATGGCATCAGAAGCTTAGCCAATTGTTGAAGTCAATCATTTTGTCCTTGTACTGCGGCATCATTCTGGGTGATGGCAGAATGCTACTCAGGGCTAGGGTCATACCTGCCTGGGCTATAAGATCAGAGAGCTCTTCCATGTCTCTTTTCATGTAGTCCAGGGAGGTACGTCTCAGGTCGTTCACACCAACATGGACAATGACAGAGTCATATTTGTACTTGTTGTGGAGTGACCTGAGTGCGTTGGTTATGTGGCGGATCCTGGCACCTGACAGGCAGCTGACAGTAACCTTCTCCTTGTTTAGCCTGGTGAGTGGGACATCAGTGTGCTTGACTATAGAGTCACCTATAACTAGTGTGTTGGGTACGTTGTTTTGCCTTATTGGCTGTGGTTGAGTGGCACACTGAGTCTGCGGGCTATGTGTCATTTGGGTTGTGTTGGGGGGGTGGAGGTTGCTTGCATTTCTGCTTTGGAGGTCTCTGTTGCTTCAGCAGATTATTATTAAGAGCCTCCGTGAATGTTTTTGTGTTTCTATGTGTGGATTTTGGTGGTGTAGATTTAGTGAGACTGTGTGATGTGTGTGGTGTGGTGCAAGTGTTTACCTTCTCCTCTTGACTGTCAAGTTCAGTCTTGATTGGAGAGAGCTTTACTTCCAGTTTGGCTAGATAAGTGCATCTCTCACAGGTTCTAGTGTTGGGTGGTAGGAGGAGAGGGTTGTCTGTGTACATGAGGCAATTTCTACATTGCCTCAAGATGCCCAGATTCATCAGATAGACAGGAGAGAACACTGGGAGCTGACCCTTGGACATGCTTGAATAAAAAACTATTTTCCTCTAGATAAGTGAGGAAAGTGAGTACAAGAGCTGTTTTTCTCCAAGTAAGTACCAAAACTGTTTTCCTGGGTCACAGGATGCCTTGTATGCCAGACACAGCTCACCTCTTAGCAGTCTATAGGATACCAAGTATAGTGGCACGGCTTTGAATCAGTGTAGGACATGTTGTTTAGGCCTTGTATCCTTTTAATAAGGTATCGCTGTGGGCCTTCCAGTTGTTACATGAGTGTTGACACAAGCACGTCAAGGGGGCATTATATTCAATGACTGGCCTAATGAGGGCTGAATAAAGGGGCACAATGACATCCATAGAGCTAGACACAATCCCTTTATTTATAAGCAGCAATATAGAGGGACTTTTTTGACTAACGTGTCTGTTGTTGTAAGATTTGGGTCACTGTCCATATAAGTTCCCAAATCCCAAGTAGGATCAACTATTAAGGGTGTACTGTCAATGTGTAGTTCCCTGGGGTAGAGGATTTTCCAAAGGATACAATAACACATTTTTTTATATTTAGTTTAAGACCATGATTTTGACACCAGTTATTTATCCAAGATAAATTTCCTGCAGGATGGCTAAGTCATATGGGAATTCAGTGACTGCTCCTAGCTTACAGTCATCTGCAAACTTAGTCAGCCAGAGCCCTTTGGCATTGGTTTTTACCTTAGAAAAGTAGATGCCAAACAGGAGAGGTACCAGTACAGAACCTTGGGGGACTCCACTGGTGACTAGTCTCTTTGTGAAGGTAACTTCCCCTATTTTGATTAGCAGCATCCTTTCTGTGAGCAAGCTGGCACTCCATCAGATGACATAGGGGTTTATTCCCAGTTTACTTAGCTTTTCTACTACACCTGAGTGGGCAATTGTGTCAAAAGCTTTGGTCAGGTCGAAGTACGCAGTGTGTACCAGTTTGCCTTCAACCATTAGTGCTGTGGCTAAACTGTGCTTCATGCTACTTACGATGCATTCAGGGATACTGTCAGGACCAATCAATGCATTATTTTTAGCTGCTTATAACACTTTTAGGACTTGGTCTTGTGTGATAACTGGAGGTCAGGCAGTTTCAAGTATATCTTGAGGGAGAGACAGATAGGAGAGAAAGGGGTACAATTAGAGCAACATTCATCAGCCAATAGGTTAGATAAATCTTCAGTCTCACTGTGGGTAACATCATTCACAAACAGCTCAGCTCACTGCATTGTGCTTTTGAGATTACGAACATAACTAAAAAATGTCTTGTGATTGTCTTTGGCTTGGGTAGCTATTTTAGCCTCAAACTTGGCTTTGCTAGATTTTAGTAAGCTCTTGAGTTACTTGTTTATCTCAGTGACAAGAGCTCTAACATTCTGGGAATTGCTCTTCTTACTTTTGGTCAAAATGCTTTCCCTTTTACTATAAAGCTATAAAGCTTGTAAGCTTGTTATTATTATGTTTCTATGGTTCTACCATGTAGGTTTGTTTCTGGGGTTTGCCCTGCACTTGTTCTTAACTGCTGCTATCATTTCTTGATCAATATCACTTTTTGTCTCACACAAACACACTTCCACTTTAACACACACACACACACACACACACACACACACACACACACACACACACACACACACACACACACACACACATTCTTTTTTTTAAATGCTGCTTTTAATTTTACACTCAGCAAAGGCACTACTTAGGGAGTGTAAAATAATGGATTGATCTCACTCTCACTTTCATGCATGCACATTCACTCACCCAAACACACACTTTTCTAATTTTTTTTTTAATTTTTACACTCATTAAACAAAATCACTGCTTAGTGAGCATAATACAACGGTGGCCATTAGCTTTGTTACAGTTCGAGCTCCATGGCAACTTAATATGCTGCCATGGAGCAGGGTACTCATTTTTCAGTGGGCATTACCTATACATCAGTGCCCTTCTTGAGAACATTTGTTCTCCAGACTAGCGATGTACAGATCACCCATTCTGTAATTCTGAATAATTTACCAAAAAAATATCTTGACTTCACAAACAAGCAGGTAGGCCAATTCTGCAGTGTTAAAAAATAATAATCTAAACTAGTTCCACCGGGTTCTAACTGCCTGAACGGGTTGATGTTGATTCTTTTGTTATGCTGTAAGCACTGCAGGGTCACTGTTTTGGCAGAGACTACTGTACACTACATAGGGAATAGTGTCCATACTCCACGGTTTGTGGAACCATGGAGTTAGAGTGCATATACATAAGTTAAGGAGGGAGGCTTGATGTGCCTTTGGAAAAACACCGATGTGGATGTTTGTCCAATTGTGATCAAGAATTCAGACTGAGTATTTATGTTTCAGTCATTCAGACTGATTCAGTTTTAACCTAAAAAGTAATAAAACAGCCCTATAAATGATTATTTTCTGCATACAAATTAGTTTTAAACCAGACATTTTCAATTTCATTGTGTCTTTTAACAGCTTTTTTGAACAATGCTTAGTTTTGCAAGTGTTCTGAGAGACAGCAAATCAAACTTTTTTAAAAATAAAACCTGGTCTCTAGTGTAATATCAAAGAATAAATGAAGGACAGGGCCAGCACAGCTGGCATACAGGAATAAACCAACTATGACCCAGGTTACCTGACTTATTAGAGATTCAAGGGCCTTCTGGAGCTGACATGGAAAGGAAAATAAAAATGAAGCATTGCCTGCTCACCTTTATCTAGAGGGAAGGAACAGAATGTTGCATGCTGACTGAATGTGGGCCACTGTGTGGCCCAGTGAAGACAGGGTTGCAGAAAGACTGCCAAGTTACATGGGACCTGGGGATACTGTTGCATCCAAGAGCCCTGGGAAGGGGTGCACCTGAAACCATGTCTGATGACTCATCTGGCCTAGGGGTGAGAACATCAGCACTTAAGGGGAAAGAGGACCAAATGTAACAGTCACCAAACATCTGCAAGCAGCAGTGGTGGTTCTTTATCCTGCTGTCCTCACATGGACACAACCACACTCACCATTCTAAGAGGGTTGATGACCCTGGCTCTGGAAATAAAATAGGTCCTCTTAAGAAATGCCACTGATTGAAAAATGAGAAGGCTTACAGTGCCACACCACGACAAAATTAAACCAACTTGTATACCATCCATGTGCAAAGAAAAAAAAGCCATTTAATTTTTAAATAAACTCTAAAAGAACAGCCAGAAAAATTGTAAACAATGTCACTGGGACATTCTTCGATACATTGACAGATCGGATGTCATTGGGACATTCTTAGATACACTGACAGATCAGATCCTGATCTAAACCTAACTTTGTCCTACTGCTGCTTCCCAAAGGCGGTTAGTGTAACGCCATAAAACATGCTCAGTTTTGTTGTCAGTGTTTGTCTGCAAATCACATAGTATAGAGGTTTAAAGCCCAGATAAAATGCCAGCCTAAGTCTATGCCTGCACAAGACATCTTGAATACAAGATGGTGTGGGGAAAGAAACAGAAAGTGAAAGAAGAGTCTTGAACAGACTACTTCTGTTTCAGTGCTAAAACACATACAAACATTAACAACTACGTACTTTATTACTTTATATTTCTTTTTGCTGCTTGTTCTTAAAGTGGTCAGTTGCATTTATTACTGCTTGTTAGTAGCCTGATTACATTGCAACTGTTATTCTAAGTGTCTTAGTTCTGGTTTAAGCGCTTGGGCTTTAGGTCAGTTATTTTACATTAAGAAGGCTTGTGGTCTACACTCTTGTGGGAGAAGGTAGCCTCCACCCTTCTGAGCTGGGAATCGCTGGTGAAGACTTACAGTGGCTGTAAAGTGTCGTTGTTCTGATTTAAGCACTTGGGCTCTAAACCAGTTATTTTACATTACAAAGGTTTGTGGTCTGCACAGTTTACCAGAGCTGCTCACAGTTTGGCGTTCTTAGCAAGAGGTCTGGAGTGCATCGGAACACAAATCCAAGGCATCCACTGAAATCTTCTAAAAAAAGTATAATTTAAGCATAGACTGCACTTTGTGAACTGTACTGCTGTGACTGCTTCATTCAGCACTTTGTATCACTGCTACTTCTGCCTTAACTAGCATAGGCTAGATTCAGACTTGCTGAATCTAGATTGTTTGGTATCACTTGAGCACTAAAACCAGCCATTTTACATTAAGAGGGCCTCCCTGCACCTTTGTGGCAGATGTGTGTAGCTCAGGACCCTTCTGAGTTGGGTACTGTGGGAATAAGGCTTTGTGTGCTACTGGTACTTTGTGTTAAAACTGTTTAAATTTGTTTGCATTTAAACCTTGCGTTTGAGAGTGGCTGCACACCTCACAATGGGGGGTTAGCAGTGCCCTGTGTAGGCACAAACACCTAGATACAACTTTTTCCCTAGAGAACAGCCACTGCAACCCTCACAGGCTTCCATGCTGCACTGCAGGCAATTCGGCTGTGTACGTAGCAGCACTGCCACATTTTTAATCCTTAATCCTGAATAGAATAAGTCCCCTTGCTAACCCTAGAGCAAAAGCTAATCAAACGTGCCCACCCCCTAACAGTACTTACAGTTTAACCTGCTACAATGGACAGTCAGTCTCCCAACAGTCCCTCCAACCAACCTGATTGTCATCCGCATCCTGAGGCAACGTAATTGCCTCATGTATACTGACAACCATCTGCCCCCACAGCAAAAAAATACAGTATGTGAGCAATGCAACTATACTATGAAACTGGAATCAATCTTCTCATGTAACAAACAAGACATCAAACAAGTCATTAACAGACACACTCCTCTCCCACAAGAAAAAGTCATAACACATAAACCCACATATGTGGAGGTACTCACCAAGAGCTTAACAAAAGACCAGAGACCTCCCAAGTGTAAACAACTCATACATACTAGAGCACAACCAAAATCTACTATACACAACACACATACCAGTGTCTCAGCAAATAAGTCCTTAAGGCACAACACCTCAAAACCACATGCCCTGGTCAAAGGAGATTCCACAGTGAGACACACAAATATCCCTCTCATCGAACAGAACAAGGAGAAGGTCACAGTCAGCTGCATTTCAAATGACAGGATCCATCAAATCATGCATGCACTCAAGTTACTCAACAACAATTACCATTATGACTCTGTCATAGTACATGTTGGGGTGAATGACTCGATACGTACCTCCCTACAGTATATGAAGAGAGACATGACTGAACTCTCAGAATGTGTGTCCCAGGCAGGTATGTCCCTACCCCCTAAGCAGCATTCTACCTTCATCCAGGTTGATGCCACTATATAAACAAAAGAATGATTGACTTCTACAATTGGCTTAGCTTCTGGTGTCAAACAGGGGGATCCAATATTTGTCAGCCTTGGAAGACATGGTCGACAGACCACACTGCTTTGCCAGAGTTGGTATTCACCTATATCCTCTAGGCTTTCGAATACTGGCAAAGACACTTGCTCCCACATTGTGCCTTTTATAGGCAATACCAAAACAACAAAACCTCCAATGCAAAAAAATCCACTACAGACAAACTCAAGTTTATGCTGCTTAATGCTAGGAGTCTAAACATGGAACTGCACTATCTGGTAGCTCCCCTCACCTTGGAAGATGCTGTCTTCTGTGCAGTCACAGAGACTTGGTTCAAGCCACAGAGAGCACCCCAGCCATGCAAGACTACAAAGCATTTCACACGTTCAGACCTCAAAATGAGTGTGAAAGAACCAAAGGTGGAGGTGTATCCATCTTCATTAAATGCAAATACACCTCGAGACTGGTTAAACAGTACTGCTCTCTTGAACTACTCCTGGTCCAAATAACTATAGGTAAAACAACTTACCACATCATTGCTAGCTACAGTTCCACTACCATGAGCCATGAGAACAACACCACCTACCTGGACTTGCTTGAGTCACTCACTATACAGCCAAACACCTTGGTCATGGGAGATTTCAACTATCCTTCTATCGAGTGGGCGACACACATGAGCACAAGCTTGATCACCCTGAGGTTTCCAGAATTTGTTAATATAAATGTTCTGGAACAGTTAGTCTGCACACCACAAAGGGCTCAAATGTTCTGGACTTAGCACTCACCAATATAGGTAGTCACTGCACTAACCCCTGTGTTCTGCCCTACCTAGTAAGGTCAGACCATAAATCTGTCTCTTTTGAAGTAATGATCAGACCTGAAACCTCCACAGGAGCAATAAAAATGAGAAACTTCTCCAAACAAACTACAGCCTAAGTGATGGTTTGAAAAGTTTTAAATGCCCTGCTAACACAGCCAACAATAACGCCTATGCAGAGGAGTACACAAACACCCTGTTCAACCACTTAAACAACTGTATTTACTCTGCTGTACCTGACAGGATCAAAACCAAGTATTTGAGTATAAACATGTTATATAACAAAAGGAAAAAAGAACAAGAGGCAACTTAGTCAGAAGAGAAAGAATACCCTCCACAGCTTGAATAAGCAAGTCAGACATCTGGTAAAGTCCTCTAAAGCTAGTTATGAAGCTAAATTAGCTTCCCCAGCTAAAGACAATCATAAGACACTCTCTAGCTATGTCTGAAATCTAAAAGAGAATGCCCAGCTATGCGTCAAACTCATAGTGGATGGTACCACTCACACTGATCCTGAGGAAAATGCCAACCTGCTAGCTGACAGATTTGGCACAAACGTCACCCCGCCCCATACCCACCAGCCATAGTCCAAAGCATACCTAACATTTATCCTCTCCCCAGTACCTCCAATCAGCAGGTCATATCCATGCTCTCCTAGGCCAAAAACACAGCCTGCATGGCACCAAATAACATCCCAGGCTGCTTACTAAACAACCTAAAACATGACCCAGCAGATCCACCTGACACTCTCTTTAACCATAGCCTGAGCACTGCTTTGTTCCAACAGAGTGGAGAACAGCAACTGTAATCACTTTGCACAAAGGGGACCATCAACCAATGCTGGGAACTACAGACCCATAAGCCTAACCAACCTTATCTGCAAGGTCATGGAAAGCATCATCATGAACCTCATCAACAAGGACATAGACAATCTTCAAACTCTTGACCCAACCCAGTTCGGCTTTGTTAAGAGCACATCAAGCTTACTAAACCTGGTGGACTTCTTTCAGAATGCCACCAAAGTTCTGGACGAAGGCAAAGCAGTACATATCACCAATCTTGACTTAGCCAAGGCTTTTTACACAATCCCCCACTCAGGTATCATCGAGAAACTCTCCCAACTGGGGATTAACCCATATGTCACTAGATGGGTAGCCAAATGGCTCACCAACAGAACATATACTGTCAAAGCTGGGGATTCCACCTCCAGCAGTACAACAGTTACCAATGGGGTAACACAAGGTTCTGTGCTGGGCCCTCTACTGTTTGGAATCTATTTCTCGGAAGTCCAGGCGAAAGTAGATGGCCTGTGCCTTACCAAGTTCGCAGATGACTGCAAAATGGGAGCAATCATTGAGTCCCCTACAGATATTAGATTATTACAGGAGGGTTTAGCATAGGACAAATGACTGGTGCCAAAGCCACGGTCTAAAACTAAATGCAAAAAAGTGCATCATTGTCCCCTTTGGCAAAGAGGTAGTCCCTGCAAATTACAATATAGGCAGCACCCACCCCCCAACCTTGAATCCAGTGGTGCATGACTTGGGAACACAAGTTGATAACAGTCTAAACTTCAATCACCATGTCTCCACAGTGGTAAGGAAAATATTTTACATTACGCACCTCACAAGTAAGGGCATCAAATCCAAGACCAAGGATGTTGTAACTCCTCTGTTCTCCACCCTCCTCAGACCACTAATGGAGTACAATGCTCCCTTTTGCATGTACCTCACCAGACACCTGCAGCAGCTGGAGAGACCACAAAGCTTCCTGACCAAGAGATTTCAAGGACTCAAAAGCACGACCTACATGGAAAGGCCGAAAGCCCTGTCATTGTTCTTGGTGTCCTAAGGGCTGCTGACAGGCGACCAATGCCTGGCCTACAGCGCACTCTCTGACCCTGCCCTGGAAATGTTGCATGTCCGCAAATCAAATAGGACAAGAGTCACTCACTCCAGAGATCTCAATCTAGCCTGTGACTTAAACAAAACATGCTGGAGAGACGCATACTGTCTCCAAGAGATTGACACTACTCTGAACAAACTCCCAGTTCAAGTTAAGCAGAGCTTCTCAATAAACCTATTTAAGCACATCCAGGACAACTGGATTGCAAGACCATAAATTCACCCTGGGGTAGCATCTATGTTCCTCATGGTGGACAGGGGCAGCTAGTGCTGATCTCAGATTAACTCTGCAAACAACCAAACCATCTAACAATGGTCAATTAGGGGACAAGGGTATTATATGGTTAGGCTTGTAATTAGCCTAGTAGCCGCCTACGAACCTATAACAATATGCATTTAAGATGTGAGGAATATGCCTGAAAACTACTGCAAGAAGCAAGTGAATAGTAAATATAGTGAAAAAAATAAATACTAAAAATTCTGAAGAAATAAACCTTTTTAGCAAATCACAAATCAAGCATGATCAAGTAAAATACATACATGACAAAACAGTGGAGCTATTTAATGAGTACTGTTGAAAAAGTAGGTAGTAAACACTATACATCACAACTGATTAAAATCTGGGCCACAGTGCAACAACAATAATCAATGATGCATGGCATCAACATCAACCTCCTTTTCCCTATTTTTACATGGGATTGGGGTGTCACATAAACAGCTAGTTACTGTGAACAAATTACTGACAGATAATATTTATACTGCCAGGTGGCTGGTGCAGGTATGAACTGTGACACAGTCACCCACTTCTGCTTTCATTCTTACTCTAGCACTTATGGTTAAATACTACCCCCCCCCCCCACCAATATTACTGCTTAATTAGTATCAAAGACTTAGATTAAAAGCCCTTATAATGTTTCTTAATGCTAGGTCAATTTTTTTCAAATAGTTAAAAGCTAGGTTCAGGTTTCTGGGAAAAAAAAAAACAGCAAATAACATCAGCAGGAATATTTGTCCTACCATACAATCTGTGGAATCTTAATTAATGGTTTCTTCTAAATGCTGTGATGCCAAGTTTCAGGACGTCAGTTTTTAAAAAAAAAGCCTTAGATGGTTTCATTTCTTTAGTAGATCGCATTCAACACATCCGTTCCATAGGCATTTTTGTAACATTATTACACACTTTCCTAGATATAGTTCATAAAACAATTTCTCTTCAGTGCCACTTTGTTTTAAATGTGTGTATGTCCTCTGGGAAGCTTATGGCTCTGCCACGTTGTATAGAAGACAAGCAAGACTCAGAAAGGAGGTCCCCAGTAAACAAGTATCCTGCCTAGAAGGAAGGGCAGGGGTATATGGAAGAGCACTTCATAAGTGACAGAGTGGAACACTGTAAACATGTGCAAGGCATACAAAGCCATCTTGTAAATGCTACGCAGGCACTGCTGGTATGCAGACAAAAATCTGACCACTGGAAAGCAAAAGTATAGAAGTAGAAATAAAGAAAAAAAATAATGAATGCAGAAGTTCAGGGAAAAAAAACAGACACAAACCAACCAGTGCGGTGAAGCAAGTGCTGAGAGCTGTTAGAGACAAATCAGAACAGCTTTCTTCACTGTGAAAAAAAATGGATGGAACAGAACCGGTTCCTCATGGAAAGCACTATTCTGAACCTAAAACAAAGGGAGTGTAGAAATGCCAGATATGATTTTACCACCATTTGCGAGTTCTATAAAGAAAACAGGGTGTACTATGAGACTAGCATAGCCTACACATACATGTCCAGGTATTTATACAGCCCCATATATCATGGAACATCAACTCCACTGGAAACATAGCTAATTGTGCTGTTCACCTGGCCACAGCATGCTTACAGGTGCCTACAGAGGACAGTAGTATAGCAAAGTAGGCCTCTACCAATGTGCTGTCAGTTGGCTCACAACTAAGTGCGGACATTTTCTAAACATATTTTATTTGCCTTGTTTTGTTCATCAGTTCTGTACAACTGTATATACATGCAGAAATGCCAGGAACTGAAAAGTGGCAAACTGATTAATCCCTCTTCCCAGCTATCAAATAAGTCTAACTAATTATCTCTGGCATTAAGGATTTTGATGAAGTTTCTAAAGACAAAGACAGCATGAGTAGCTGGGCATTATGAATAGTAAGCTAAAAAAGCATTTGTGCTTAAGCATGGAGGCCATTGTTTGCAGTACATTGGCACATAAGCTATATTTAATTAATAAAATACCAAAAATGATCAAGTGGTAAGCATGAGCAAATTGCTGCTTAGTAAATTTACAAACCTGTGTTAATAGATAAAACACAAAGAACCACAGAAAATACTATTAGGCAGAACAGGCCAAAGAAATCCAACAGAAGTGACACATGGCTACATTTTAAGCAAGAAGTAAATGATTGCATCTGTAATGGAACAGTACCTCCAAAGCCCATTCAACAGGATGAGAAGCAGTAAATACATGGGGGATGACAAGTCACAGCCAGATCTGTGGTTCAGGGTTTGCTAGACCCACAGGTCTGGGATTGATACAGGGTAAAAAAGGAGGCACCAGCCTGCAATGTTTGTAGACTCCAAATGATGCCACATGATGGTTGCATACAGGCTATCCCAGGATCTTTTCCCAAAATCAGGAAAGCTTGAGCTGAAGCACTTGTGCTTATACTTTGTTTTTCTGGTGTTCTAAAGCTTAAACTCCACTTATTAACCAGGAAAGTAATTGATTCTGTTTGCACTTTCTATTGTTTGGTGCATCAAATTTTATAACTCTTTTATAATTTGCTTGGTTGAAGTTGCTGGCTTTCTATCTTCTGTATGAGGTAGCTCAGTTGGTAGAGTATAAGACTCTCAATCTGAAGGTCTGGGGTTTGAGCCCTTGCTTGGTTGTTGGTACATATATATATATATATATATATATATATATATATATATATATATATATTATCTATTATGGTGTAGTGGTAAATTACTCTGACTCAAAAAA
This sequence comes from Protopterus annectens, assembly GCF_019279795.1. NCBI lineage: Eukaryota > Metazoa > Chordata > Ceratodontiformes > Protopteridae > Protopterus > Protopterus annectens. Next base: position 832,124,373 of record NC_056748.1, on the reverse strand, counting down.
AAACTCCAACCATTCTCTGTCTCATATTGCCTACTTAGAGACAATCTCTGCTTGACTTACAAAGGCATGTCTGACCCAGCTCTGTTAGAAATGCTACATCTAAAGAAATCCCAATCCCTCCAAACCACACGCTCCACAGACCTCAACCTCATTACCAATCAACAGAACGTGCTGGAGGGACAGGTTCATAACCCAGAGACTGCCCATGCTATGGAATAGACTTCCCATACATGTCAAATAGAGCACCTCACTGGCCCCCCTCAAGAGAAATCTTGATGAGTGGATGGGAAATGGAAAATTCACCCCGGGGATCACTCCAGTGGCTCTACTTGACAGAGGCACTGGGAACTAAGGTCGGGTGGCATGATGCCACGGTAATCCTATGGGCTAGGCTTGTAAAGACACCAGGGCCATTAGCCTAGTACACACCTATGAACCTATGAAATAAACACCTCGCTGTTGGTGTATCAGGCTCCACACCTTCTAGTTAATCCAAGCATTTCCCTATGATTTTACACTTTTTTTTACATTTTATTACAGTTTCAGTTAAAATCGCATATACAGTGCGCTTTACAGTTGCCTGGTTGTTTGCATGATTAAAAGAGCCCTGTTTTGTTCCAATGAGTGCTCTCCTTTGTTAATTCATTAGACAGCATCTCCATTTTGCTAGACATACCCCGGGATTCATGAAGCTTGCGCCAGGCACCAGAGTAGCATCGGCGATCTAGCGCAAAATATGGCCGACGAGCGATTCAGGTACGAGCTGTTTCCACATGCACTACCAGCGTACGCCAGAGCTGCGCAGCTCCAGGTGCATGTATGCTAATTACCCCATGCACAGCAGTGTAGCATGCAAATTAAGGTATATAGGGATTCATGAAGTGGTGCAGGCGGAGCATAAGCACGAAGAAATGTAACCAAAAAAAAAAGGTTTACATTTTGTCAAACATAAAATTGGAGCCATGAAAGCGGACCAAACTTACGTATTATAATGTTAATATATGCCAATGGCTAAATATATAGCCAATGGCATAAAAAACATGCACAACACATAAAAAATAACATTTAATGTCATGGCCACAGTAACGCAAAGTAAAACCGCAGTGCATCTGTGCACAAACGGGATCACAAGGAAAATATATTTAGATGTCATAAAACTGCAATGTAACACAGTTCATGATATCCCCATAATAGTCAATGGCATGCATGCTACACCACAACCATGGCACAATGGTTGCTAAGGGTCTGTGACAGTGTTCTGTGCGGTAACTAGGAATTAGAAGTCAATGCCATGCAAATGAGTCAAGTAATACTGAATCGCAAACTCCCCGCCGGTGTAAGGATGTACCATACGGCATAGTGGTACAACACCGAGGAGTGGCCTGGAGGTAAACAGGACATCAAGAGAGAGGTGCGCCACCGTAGCTGTAAGCACATTGGATCATTGCTAATCCGGATTGCCTGTTGCTAAGCAATAAGCAAAGTCGCAGGATAGGGGTGTGGAAGTAGCCATAGCTTTGCTTAGCTGAGAGCACACAAGGTAACCGAAAGTTCATGTGAACGTGGATGAAAACACGCTCAAAACCTGGTAAACGGTTGTGTGTGGCGCGCACCACAACTAAAACAGGAAGGATATGAGAAGACAATAAGGAAATGCTGTAGCATGTTAATTGGAGTACAAATGAGTAATTAACACCTAGGAACTCGCAGTGGGCCACAGACAACAGCTAACAATGCTGCTAGCAGCTACCTGCAGAACAGGAAAGGGGAGGTGCCATACAACAAAGAAAAGAGAACTGTCACAGCAGAACAAAGCAAACTTGCAGTAGATCAGCTACATAACACATTTCCCAACACAATCCTGGGTTGTGAAAGTACAAAACAAGAAAGCCGGCAGCTGGATGCATGCCTGACAATGGGAGGGGAATCAGGTTGAAAATTGAAGTGAAGGGCAATAGATGAATCACGGCAGCCAAGCGTAAGTCAACACCAAAGGCCCCACAATAGCTGTACCTGCTGTAAAACCAATAATTAAGATACCCTGCAGCTGGAATAGCACAAACACATGCAATTACACCAGCATCATCCATTGCACAATAGTATAAGGTGCGAAAGCCCCATACACACATTTGTGTATTCCCAGACACTCTGCACCATTGGTGTATACAGATGGGGGACTTTTAATATGTACATGTTAGGGGCCACCAGAGCTTTGATTCACCAGCATGTGTTGGAGACTGATGGTGGTGTGGAGGATGATGCTGACAACCATCTCAGGTACCAGAGGAGGAGAAGAGTGTTCAGACCCAGGGTAACCTACCAGGGGCTACATGATCTGGAGATAGTAGAGCATTACAGGGGTGACAGGGACATCATACAGCAACTTGTTGAGCTGTGCCGGCCACGCCTCAGAGCCATAAGTAACAGAGGGGAACCCATCCCAGTGGACACGAAGGTATGTGTAAGCTTGAGAATACTAGCCACAGGTACCTTCCAAAGGCCAACTGGGGATATCATGGGGATCTCACAGGCATCAGCATCCAGGGTACTCCACCAGTTCCTGGATGCCATGTTACCACATGCCAATGAGCACATATACTTCCCCCGAACACAGGAGGAGTTGGCCAGCAATATGAGTCTCTTCCACCGTATGGCAGACTACCCAGAGATACTGGGTGCAATAGACTGCACGCACATACACATCAAGTCACCACCCAGTGAGCAGGGTAGGCGCTACATAAACCACAAGGGAAACACCTCCATCAACTGGCAGGTCGTGTGCAATGCCCAGGGCATTATCATGCATGTGTGTGCTGGCAGCCCGGGAAGCTATCACTACTCACACATCTGGCATGCCTCACAGCTGTATCAGGTATTTGCCAGGGGGGACATCCCACATGGCCACCTGGTGGGGGATGCTAGCTATGCACTAGAACTGTGGATAATGACTCCCATCAGAAATGCATACACAGCCACGCAAGAATGCCATAATGAGGCACACGCAGAAACCAGAATCATCATAGAGCGCGTTTGGGATGCTGAAATCACGGTTCCGTTGCTTGGGCATATCTGATGGAGCCTTGCAGTACTCTCCAGGCACGTGTGCCCACACCTTCATAGTATGTGCCATGCTACACAATATGATCCTGTGGAAACAGCTGCAGCAGGGACAGAATGGTGTAGGACCTCACAGCCCACCACCATTGCCAAGGGACCCACAGGCACAGAGGGACTCAGACCACGAACACCCTGTGCTAGCCCCAGTAGGCAGATGGAGGCGTACCCAGTATGCCCATGCCTTGGCAAAGAGGGAACGTATAGCACACACACTGACAGTGTAGGCACTCATGGACGGACACCCTTCTCCACCTGCACACACAGCAAACATGGATGGCAGACACACACGACCACCTGTAAATTGTCATGTATAGGTGGTCTACTGTGTGCATCCTACATAGGCAGCCCTCAACTATTGTACACACAACTGCCATTGGCACAAGGTAAGTCAATACCTGAACAGTAAATTAAGCTATCAGCATGTGTCCATACTGCATGTAGATGTTCACAGATACATAGGTAAGTACATGCCCAACTGCCGAGGCCACTTATAAGCATAGGCAAAAAGTGTCTGCTGTCGCCACCCCATCAATTAACTAACTGTCCCTCTGTGGAGCAGAGCCAGTTGCGGGATCCCTGGGGTGTATCCACTGTTCCCCACCCACTCTGCAAGGATTCCCTGAAGTGTTAGTGAGGAGTTTTGTATAATGTAATCAGGGATGTAGTTCCAAATAGTGGGGAGTATCCCTGACAGGAATCTTCTTAGATGTTTACATGTTACATAGTATACCTTAAACACAGCTTGCATATATAGGTAGTTCTCCACAGAATAATAAACATGTGGAACACACAACTGCTGAAATGTGCGTTAATCACCCTTGCACTACCAGTGCCTTCTCTGAGAGGTAAGATATCACTGCTAGGATTAGAACACGCAACCATGTACACAATATTCACAATAACATACCACTAAGCTACCTGAGATGTACCAATGGCAGTCGTGCATACTGACAGGATAAAACACAAAAGGCAGGAATGTGTTGAAATAGGACAAACCGGCATGTACCCAATGAAAGGTGAATGTAATATATATATATATATATATATATATATATATATATATATATATATATATATATATATATATATATATATATATATATATATATATATATATATATATATATATCATCATATAGAGAGAGAGAGGGAGATAGAGAGATATATGTCGAAATATGGGGATATACACACACACACATATTATATATATATATATATATATATATATATATATATATATATATATATATATATATATATAGGTTAACAGCATCTACATAACTAATAAACCGAGCTTGTCAGCAGACCAAAACACGAAAAACAAACGCAGCTTTTATTTAACTGAACGTTAACGAGATCCGTGGTTTTCACAGGTAAATACATTCAGATCACTTTACTTTAAAGTTTAAGAGGAAGTGATGTCATTTGATTACCTGAGAACATTTTTTAAACAGAAAAGCTCAGTAATGGTCAGTTTTGACAGACCAAAATAAAACTAACCTATCTTAAGCACATTGATAGGTCCTAAAATAATATTAGTGATAAAAACTTTTCTAAGAAATGACAATGCTATAAACAAATATTTTGTTAACAACTCTGTTTGTATGTAAAACCAACTATACTGCCAGAGATATATTTAAAATACATCAAACAAGTACCTATATTTATAAAAGAGGGAATACCTCATAATTAATTTAGAGATCCAGGCTTGAACAGCAACTGCAATATTGCCCCTGTCTTAAAGCTAAAATCTTATTTTAGATAACTCTCCACATTTACATTTAAACACATTTTTAACCATACCCATTTAGTACTCAAACATATGGTGTAAGATAGGCTAACAAAATGGTGAAGTCTCTTCTTTCAGGAAAATGCATTGAGGAATACTTAGGTGTTATTAACTTGTACACTAGGGGTAACCTGTATATTAACTAGGTTCCAGTGTAAAGTATATATACATTTCTATCAAGAAGTGATATTTCCCTCATAGATTGAAAAAGTACCACCGTTTACTTGGTGTTCCTGTCACTTGTCAAGGGGTAATTATGAGGTATTCCCTCTTTTATAAATATAGGTACTTGTTTGATGTATTTTAAATATATCTCTGGCAGTATAGTTGGTTTTACATACAAACAGAGTTGTTAACAAAATATTTGTTTATAGCATTGTCATTTCTTAGAAAAGTTTTTATCACTAATATTATTTTAGGACCTATCAATGTGCTTAAGATAGGTTAGTTTTATTTTGGTCTTTGTCAAAACTGACCATGTTATTAGTACTGAGCTTTTCTGTATTTTAAAAAAATGTTCGCCGCTCAGAGGTAATCAAATGACATCACTTCCTCTTAGAGCTTTTAAAAGTAAAGTGATGCTTGAATGTATTGTTTTTTTACCAGTGGAAAAGCCACGGATCTCCTCGAAGAAAACGTTTCAGTTAAATAAAACACGTTTGGTTTTTAATCGTTGTTTTGGTCCTGCTTGCTGACAAGGAACTCGCTTTGAAGGTTTATTAGCATCTACATAACCATGGAGGTACATATAAATGGGATACCTACCACATGCAAACTGATTTACATACCGACGTGCGTAATCCCGAGGCTTAAGGTCCGAAATAATACAGTAACGAAACACCAGATGCTTGAGGTGTAAAATCACGATGTTAAGGGACAGTTAGTCAGTGCTTCTGGTGCTGCAGATCAGGTAGGTTACTGTGTGTAAGTGTGTTTCTGAGGGCTGTAGTGTGTGTAAGTGTGCGTTCTGGGTGTGGTGTGTGTTCTTGGGCGACTGTAATGTGTGGGTGTGGGTTAGCTTTGTGCGATCTAGGAGGTAGAATATTAAAGTAGGGGGGTGTCGGGGGGGCGCAGACACCTACATGGGAGGTGTAGGGGGGCTTGCCCACCTGCTCATACGTAGTGTAGGATGGTTTGTTTGGATGTGGTGGGTAGCAGTGTGTTTGTGTGTGCGCGTGTGTGTGTTCCATGTTTGTGTTACTTTTGCGAGTTACTGTCGCTGTTGGTAAGGTGGGGTATGGGAGTCTGGTACTGTGTGCATCAGAACTGTGTGGTTTTGGGATTCCATACGTATCCCGTATACAGCGGTTGAAGTGTTCATATATGTGTATAACATGGACCATAGCAATCACACATTCCGCCCCCCAAAAAAAAAAAGGGGGGCCCCCAAAACCTTTATGAACCC